>NC_051424.1:20119473-20129473 GCF_015228065.2 Penaeus monodon
CCATCGTATCACCACGTTCACATTCATTCAAAGGCTGATTTAAGCACCACGGAGCAACATTTCAACGACGCCTTTTCGCCCGTCGGCAATGATTACAAGTTGATAATGGAAATGATTCGCGTGTAGCGTTTGTGGGAACACCCGATGCATGACCTCGTCGGCTTCAGAATGTGGATACTTGGCCAGTTCTCTCTCTCGTGGCACTGTTTGCACTCCTCCGCCAGTGTGTAAGGATGGTGTGCTACATTAAAAGCGCGTTTTGTTTGAAATGTAATGTAATTAGCGCCTGATTATAGTGAGACGGTAAAGGAGACTCAGGAACGTCTCACCTAAACAGGAGGTGTATGATGTGAAGCGAGAGGGTGGTGGCCGTGTGGTTAGAGCATCGGACTCAAGGCTGCCACGACGGCAAACTGAGTTCGAGTTACCGGCCGGCGCGTTGTTCCCTTGGGCAAGGAACCTCACCTCGATTGCCTACCTAACCACTGGGTGGCCAAGCCAGCCCAAGTCAGTGCTGGTCTCCAGCCCGGATAAATAGAGAGAATGATTACCTAAAAGGTAACATCGGCACTCTCCGTGGAAAGGAGCTGGGGACCCTGCCACGTACTTACTCCAAGAGCATCACAACATTAAACTACAATTAAGTATCATGCTGTGACCACGGCGGCTCAAACATGAACCTACCGTTAAAAAAAAAAAAATACATACATATATATATATATATATATATATATATATATATATATTAAATATATATATATAATATACTTATATATATATATATATATATATATATATTATATATATAAAATCCGCACGCATGCACACGCAAGTCGCCCGCATGCATGTGTGTGTCCGTGTACACACGCATTGCATATATTGGTAAGTCAAACTTAGATACGGTAGTGGGTGAGTAGATATGATGGTTTGTTGAGAACCACCACCAATGATTACGTAAACAACTACTTCCCTGGGGAAAGGTCACAGGTCAGTCAACCTAGTATAAAGGCCCAGTCACCTACATGATGTCAACATGGCGCCAAGCAGTTCGTCAAGCACAGCATCGGTGATGGCACGAATATGAATACGGCAGATGAAGAATATGTCTGGCGGAAGTTTAGCCATACTGAGCAAACGACAGAGATTCCTAGGCAGATGAAACTGCGACCAAAGAAAAAACTTCACTTTGCTTATTTTATAGCTCCTGTCTACAACCCAAAAATTGTGATGCCAAGGCTGATTAGCCCAATGATCATTCCGTTTCATGAATGAAATGTATATGCATATTTACATATATGCAGATAGATGCGTAGAGGATGATAGTGAAACCCAAAAATATGTGGGCGGAGAGGAAAAGAGAGGAGGGGGGTGAGGGAGAGTGGGTTTGTATGATGAGCGACCGCGAGACAGGTGAAGCCTCCGATATTGATTTGCAAGGTGTTGTTGCAAGGATTAATGTGCGATCTCTCTCTCTCTCTCTCTCTCTCTCTCTCTCTCTCTCTCTCTCTCTCTCTCTCTCTCTCTCTTTCTCTCTCTCTGTCTCTCTCTCGCTCTCTTTATAATTTCTCTCTCTCTCTCTCTCTATCTTCTTCTTATCTATCTTTTATCATTACTATCATTCTTCTATTATTATCTATCTTTTTTCTATCTTTTTCAAACCCATCTATCAATCAACTTTTTTATGTTTCTTTCTTTTATCTTTTTCTCTTTTTCCCCTTTCTCTTTTCTCCTTTAATATATATATATATATATAATATATATATATATAAATTATATATAATATATATATATAAATATATATAATATATATATAATTATATATATTATTTAAAATTTTTATATAAAATATAATAGTTTTGTTATTTTTATTTTTTTTTAATTTTTCCTTTTCCTCTCCTCCCCTTTTCCCCTTCTCTTCTTTTTCCTCCCCTTTTCTCTTTTTTTTTCTCTCCTCTCTACTCTCCCCTCTCTCTCTCTCTCTCCCCCCCTCCCCTTCTCTCCCCCTTCTTTTTGGGTGAAGAGGGGGGGAAGGCGGGGAAAAAAAGGGATGGTAAAAAGAGAGCAAGAGAGAAGAGGGAATGGAGGAAAAAGGGGAATGGGGGAAGGGGAAGAAAGGAACGAAGGGGGGGGAAGGGGAAAAGAGGGGAAAAAAAGGGGGGAAGAAACAAAAAAGGAAAAAAAGGGGGAAGGAAGCAGAAAAAGGAGGAATATAAGAGAAAAATATAAAAAAAAATAACGAGAAGGGGGGTGGGGATAAGAAGAAAATATAAAAAAAAAAAATAACTAAACTCGAGGAAAATTTAAAAAATGTAATGATAAAAAGCATATTATAAAAGAGTAATAATGATATAATCTTTATAACCAAAGTTTTAATATGTAAGTTGGGAAAAAATGGGAAAGAGATGATAATGAAAAGATATAAAAATAACAATAATTATTTAATGATAAAAAGAAAAAAAATGAGAGGGGATGAGATAATAAATAATAAATGATAAGATAAAATTACATTGATAAAAATAATAACTTTATAATATTATTATTTATTTTCACCTTTAAAAATTATAAAAATATTATTAAAAATGATAAAAGATAACAATAATTACAATAAATAATGATATAATCTGGTAATCATATTATAAGATGTTCATGTAAAAATTAATATAAAATCATAACAAAAATATGATAATAATAACAGTGATAATGATAGTAAAAATAATAATAAAAAAACAGAGGAGATATTAATAATATTACTTAATTTTACCGAATTTATTGCATCTTTGTATTTTATTTTATTGTGTTGTTTGTGTATTTTTATATTTTTATACCCTTGGTCGCAATTCGCAATTCGCAGTTCGCAGTTCGCAGTTCGCAATTTTCAGTTCGCAATTTTCAGTTCGCAATTTTCAGTTCGCACTTCGCACTTCGCAATTTTCAGTTCGCAGTTCGCACTTCGCAATTTTCAGTTCGCACTTCGCAATTTTCAGTTCGCACTTCGCAATTTTCAGTTCGCACGTTCGCAAATTCGCAATTTTCAGTTCGCAGTTCGCAATTTTCAGTTCGCAGTTCGTAATTTTCAGTTCGCAGCTGGCAATTTTCAGTTCGCATGTTCGCAGTTGCAATTTTCCAGTTTCGCAGTTCGCACTTCGCAATTTGCAGTTCGCAGAACAAAAAATTGCAGTCGCAATTTTCAGTTCGCAGTTCGCACTCGCAATTTTCATCGCAGTTGCAATTCGCAATGTTCAGTCGCCCCAGTCGCCAATTTCATCTTCGCAGTGGCATATTTTCAGTCGCAGTTCGCAATTCGCAATTGTCAGTTTCGCACTTCGTAATTTTCAGTCGCAATTCGCAATTTCAGTTCGCAGTCGCAAATTCGCAATTTCAGTTCGCAGTTCGCAATTTCAGTTCGCAGCTGGCAATTTCAGTTCGCCCAGTTCGCAAATTCGCAATTTCAGTTCGCAGTTCGCAATTCGCAATTTTCAGTTCGCAGGTTTACTTAGATTTATTTCGATTATATTTTTCGATATATCATTGTACCGATTTCATTGTATCTTTGTAGTTTATTTTATGTGTTCTTGTGTATTTTTATAATCTGGTTCATCAGTAGTCCGTTTTACTTTATTTACATATTCGCTAAGCATCAGAGCTTCTTCTTCCTCACATTTTCATCTATTCACAAATTCACAATCATTAGTATACATTCATTTTTAATCAAGTAGTCATTTACTCATCAAACATTCCACACACACTGGTGGACAAATCGAGGTGAATTCCTTGCCAGGGGAAACAACGCGCCGGCGGTGACTCGAACCCTCGAACTCAGATTGTCGTCACAGTCTTGAGTCCGATGCTCTAACCCTTAGCCCACCCGCCCTCACTTAATAATGTTGCTGTGTATGGCAATGGTAGAGTATGGAAGGAGTCTGCTACAGGGGGGATCATACCACGTACTCACTCCAAGAGCATAACAAAATGAAGAACTACAGAATTAGTATCATGCTGTGAGCCGATTTTGGGCGGTCAAACATGAGCACTATACCGTTGAAAAAAAAATAGATACTATTATAATTTGAATTCATTATTTATTTTCAGTATCATTATCATATTACTACCAATTCATTGTATATTTTCTATCATATTATCATTGTATTATTTTAATGTACCAGTAATTAGTCATTATCATCATCATTTCTATATTTTATTATTAATCATTATTATTAGTATTATTATCAGTATTATATTATCTTATCTTCTTTTTTTTTGTACAAAAGTTTCCCCTATTTTCCCAAGTCACTACCAGCGGCTAGTGTGATTGAAGTTAAGGCAATGGAACATCAACAAAAATATGCAAAATATGCAGAACAATTACAAATTAAACATCCAGTCAAGTCAATTCAAGAACACAAAAAACACTCAGACGATAAGGCTCTTCTGAGAAACAGCAATGTGCTGTTTAAGACTATTTTTTTGGACTTCTTCTAATTTTTGGATTTCCGGTATTTGTTCAAGAAAAACTTATCAGTACCTTCTTTATAAGGGCCAAGTGCTCCAATAACAACAGGCAAAGTTTGTTTTAAAGCCACATCTTTCCACCTCCTTTCCAGGTTCTTAATACTTGAATTTTCTAAACACTTTCGTTAGGGACGTTCGTCTGAAGGATGTCATATCTATAAACAGGCAAGGTGTGTTTATTTGTCCTTGATGATGAATCTGGGACGGATGTTGCCTCTATAGTTACGAGCTGTGTGAATGAGAAGTCCACAAGATTGTAGCATCTTTGCCTTCAGTAACTGGCTTAGATGGTGTTGTTACCATTTTTATCTTTCATTCGATAGAAAAGGGTTGTCAGATCTTCCCATGCAGGACCTGCCCACTCTCTCGTGTCGATTTGTACTATCGGTGTTAATATTGAGCAACCAGATTCAAGGTGAAATCAATTGTCCCCACTTATCTTCACAAAACCTACATTTGGGTAAGTGCAATGTGCAAGATGTTAGCTTGAGAGTTCTAGTAAAACAAACTTTGATTGGGCTGCAAGATAAAAACCCTCTGTTTCCCCTTTAAGTCCAGAGCTTCTAAGTCACTGTTGGGTCGCAGTTTCATCTACATCAGTGTGTTTGCTGTTTGCACTGATCTACATCAGTGTGTTTGCAAACTGTCCGTGGAGAGGCTTTTCAGCACCTAGATTCAAGTTTTTGTGTACTGACCTCTTCGCTTTTTGTTTTTTAGATTTAGCAGCCAATTGTTGGCAACATATTGTTCCGAGGGTTTTTGCTATCAAGTCCTAATGTCTGAGAAAAACTTATTGATTTTTTTATACTACTGACTGTAAACCTTTTGGAGTTTCATGTTCACTCTAACTAATTGAAAGCATCAAATCGTTGGTTAGATCTAACTATGCAAGAGACCAATCGTTGTTGTTTTGTACGATAATTTCCAACTGCATCATCCCCCTACCTCATTATCAAATAAATATATTATTCGTAGTAGTAGTAGCAATAGTCATCCGGTATTATATTTATATAGTAGTAATATTAGTATGATTATCATTATAACTCGTTTTAAGTAGTACTATCATTACTATTATTACTATTATTGTATCATGATTGTTAGTATTAGTATAGCATAAGTAGTAAAATTATCATTTAATTTATTGTATCAAATCATCATTATTACTATCATGATGATCATTGTTATTATTATTCTTATTATTATTATTATTATTATTATACTCATATTATATATTATTATCATGATGATTATATTATATTATCATTATGACGATATTAGTATTATTATTAGTAGTAGTCGTCGTATCTCATCACCATCATCTTTATCATCAGTTTATTATTGAATCAATATGAAGCATCAATATCAGTGTCATTTGTATCACTATGATATTTTTATAAATGTTCTCTTATTACAGCCATTATTTTTCTTATTATGTAAAAACATTAATCATTCATTTTCACTATCAGATTATTATAGCAATATTAGTATTATATATATTATTATAGTGTTATTATTATTATTATGATTATTATAATTGTATTATTATCATTAAGATCATTATATATGCTTATAGTATGATTATTATAGATATATTAGCATTATATTATTAATATTGGTATTATTATTATATTATTATCTCATTTCATATCATCTCATCATCATCATCATCACATCAATATCTATCATTCATTTCATCATCATCATCATCATCATCCTCATCATTATTATTTGCTATCAATAGCAACATCCTTTTATTAGTATTAGATTGCAGCAAATGTTCATTTATATTATTATCTTACTTTTTATCGTTATCAGAAAGGAGAAGTAAAAGAGAGAGAGAGAGAGGAGGGAGGGGAAGAAGAAGAAGAAGAGGAAGGGGAAGGAAGGGGAATAGAAGGCTGAGGCAAGGAGAGGATGCTTAGGAGGAGGGGAAGGAGACGAGGAATGGGATGGAAAAGAAGCGGCAGAGAAGAAGAAGGGGGAGGGAGGAAAGGGAATAGAAGAGGAGAGGGGAGGGAAAAAGATAGGAGGAAAAAGAGGAAGAGAGCAGACAAAGGAAGAAGAAGAAAAAAAAAGGAAGGAGAGAGCAGGAAAGGGAAGAAAGAGGAGAAAAAGGAGGATAAGAAGCTAAAAGGAGGAATATGAAGAGAGAGAAAAATATGAAAAGAAAAAAAAGGAGGGGATAAGAACACAAGCAGAAAAAAAAATAAGAAAGAGGAAAGAGAAATAATCGAATTAATGAAAGCGAGGATAATGAATAAATGATAATGATAAAACGCAGTAATCAATAATATCGTAGTAATAATGAGTAACAATGGGGATAACAGTGATAGGGAGGAAAGAATGGGAATGATGAAAATAAAAGATAATGATGATAGAGACAAACAATAATTATATTATGATAAAGAACAAATAATGATTATGATGAGTGAGATAATAATATCATAATAATAGTATATATTATTATTCATATTATCATTTTCATCATTATTATTAATAGTATATATTCCTTATTATTATTATATTATATATATTATTATTATTATATTTATTATTATGATAATAACATAATGAAATAATATAAAATAAAGGATAACAACAGTAATGATAATGAGAAATAAAAATTATAATAATAATTTAATAATGTATAATATAATAATAATAATAATAATAATAATTAAATAATAATCATAGTAATAATATAATAATAATAATAATAATGATAAGAGATAAAATATTAATAACGATAATGGTAATAATAATAATCATTACATTGATAATAATGATTATTAGGTATAGTATTATTATTATTTATCATAAGTAATAATCGATAACAATAATGGACAATATATATTTTTTTTTCTTCTTCTTCTGGCCTTAATCCCAAGTCGGGTCGCCGGTGCGGATTTCTTCTCCAACTTTGCATCCACAGTCGAGGGCAGTCCGTGCCGTCCCAAATCAACCCACGAGACTGGGGAGGGTTGACGGCAGGAAGGGATCGGTGTAAAACGCGCCACAAAACCGTAATGAAGATGCGGATACAAAGGAAGAAAATCCGCACCGGCGACCCCGACTAGGGATTAAAGCCAGAAGAAGAAGAAGAAGAACTCTTTGTATCCGCATCATCATACGGTTTGGCACGTTTGTACGACCGGATGCCCTTCCTGCGCAACCTCCCCATTCATCGGGTTGAATTGGGACCGGCACGGATAAATGCCACTGGACTGTGGACTCCATGACGGTAGGCAATCGAGGCGAGTTCCTTGCCCAGGGGAACAACGCGCCGGCCGTTGACTCGAAAACCCTTCGAACTCAGATGCCGCCGTGACAGTTCTGAGTCCGATGCTCTAAACCACTCGGCTCACACGGCCTCTCTCTCTCGCTCAAAGTGCTCTGTTCCACAAGGACATTGGCGATCATGGATTTCCACCTCTTTTTGTCTTTTTGTGTCTGCAGAATATCTGTTTTCGTTATACTCGTCCATCTATCATGCTTGCTGTGTAGTTAGTCTTTGTCTGCCCCTGCTCGTTTTCAATTGATCTTGCCTGTCATGCGTGTTCTAAGTCTTTCTTTGCATTACGTGCCCCAAAAATTCAACTCTCTCTTTCGGATGTTCTTCAGAAGAAAAACTTTATTCCTGCTCTCTCCAGCCACTTCCTCTTTGACATTTTATCTGTCCAAGATATCTCATCATCTCCTGAGAAAACCATAATCTCTTACGATTCAAAGTCGTTTCTCCATATCCTGTGGAAATAGTCCAGCATCGCTACCATACGGGAGGATGGAAAAACAACATAACAGTCAGCTTATGATCTTGATGAAATAGAAATCTGGTTGTTCTTCATTATTTTTTTTTGCTCAGTTTTTCAAAGCGCTTTTGCCATTCCAATTCGTTTCTTTAATTTCTTGATCATATTTGCCATCTTCCGTTATATGCTGCCAAGATAGTTGAATTTATGTACTTGTGTTATAAGATGTCACAATCCGTATCTTACACTGTTTAGCAACTTTTGTTGTGATTCCACTATACTACTACTACTACTATTAATAAAATAATAATATTATTATAGCAATGATAATGATAATAATAATAATAATATATGAATATTAGTAATGATAAATGATAAGTGACAATAATACATAATAATTAATAATAATAATAATAATAAAATAAGAGTCGCCAATAATTGTAATAATGATATCTGATTAGACTTGTTATCTTATCATTTTCATCGTTTATATTATTATCACATCATATTATTACTGTTATTATTACTGTCATCATTATTCATTATCTTAATCACCCACCATTATTACCATATTATAATATTAATTTTATTGTATTATCATTGCTATTATATTGTTATTATGATTGCTGTTATTATTGTTATTATCTTATTCATGTCACTATTAACCTTATATCATATCATTATTAAGTCATGATGGTTGTATTGTATTATATATTTATATTATAATCATCATTAATCATCATCATCATCATCAATCATCAGCATCATCATCATCATCATCAGCATCATCATTCATCATCATAATCATTAATTACTGAAATAATGACTAATCAGATGATGATGATAATAATTATAATAATCTTTTTTCTTCTTCTTCTTCAACTGGCTTGTTCCATATTCATTATGGGTCGCCGGTGCCGATTTTCTTGTAATCCGGATCTTCACTACGGTTTGGCACGTTTTTACGACGGATCGCCCTTCCTGCTGTACAAACACTCCCCATTCATAGGGGTGAATTGGGGACCGGAACGGACTGCCACTGGGACTGTGGACTCCCATTGACGCGTAGGCAATCGAGGTGAAAGTTCCTGCCCAATGGAAAACAACGCGCCGGCCGGTTGACTCGAACCCTCGAACTCAGATGCCGTCGTGATATCTGGGAGTACGATGCTCTAACCACTCGGCTACCACGGGCTCAATGATAATAATAAGAATAACAATGATAATTAAAGTACTACTACTAATACTAACAGTATTAATGATAATAATATTGATGGCAGAAATAATAATAAATATTATTATTATTATTATTACTATTATTAAGTATATTATTACTCATTATTATATTATTATTATTATATTACTATTATCAGTATTATTATTATTTATCTAGTTATCATTATTATTCTCATATTATTGTGATGGTGGTGGGAATTATTATTAGTTAGTATTATCATTATTATTATTATTACAAGTATTATTATCATTGCTGTTGTTATTGTTATTATTATTATTTTTATTATTATTATTATTATTATCATCATCATCATCGTCATTATCCTTATTATCATCATCATCATCATCATCATCATCATCATCATTATAGTCATCATCATTGTTTTTTTTTATTATTAGTATTATTATTATTATTAGTATTATATTATAATTATTATTATAGCCATCAACTATTCATTCATCGTCATCATCATCATCATCATTTTTATACAATCACCATTACATTA
>NC_051424.1:20139473-20149473 GCF_015228065.2 Penaeus monodon
ATGGCAAAAGCTGCATTTGAAAAAAAACTGAGCAAAATCATGAAGAACAACCAAATTTCTATGTCAACAAAGATCAGAATGCCTGAACTGTTATGTGTTTCCATCCTCCCGTATGGTAGCGGAATGGCTGGACTATTCACAGGGATATGGAGAAACGAACTTTTTTGAATCGGCAGAGATAGATATGGTTCTCAGGAGAATGAGAGAATATCTTGGACAGATAAAAGTCAAAAGAGGAAAAGTGCGGAGAGAGCAGCGTAATAAGCGTTTTCTTCTTGAGAACATACGAAGAGAGAGTTGGAAGTTTTGTGGCACGTAATGGAAAGAAAGAACTAAGAAAGAACCAGCATGACAGGCAAGATCAATTGAAACGAAGCAGGGGCAGACAAAGACAACCTACCAAAGCAAGCATGAGTAGTAGATGGACGAGTTAAACGAAAAAACAAGATATTCTGAAGACCACAAAAACCAAAAGAGGTGGAAAATCCATGATCGCCAATGCCTTGTGGAACAGGAGCACTTGAGAGAGATGAGAGAGGCCGTGGTAGCCGAGTGGTTTAGAGCATCGGACTCAGAGACTGTTCAACGGCGGCAATTGAGTTCGAGGGTTCGAGGTCACCGGCCGGCGCGTTGTTCCCCTGGGCAAGGAACTTCGCCTCGATTGCCACCGTCATGGGATTAGTCCACAGTCAGTGGCAGTCCGTGCGGTCCAATTCAACCGAGAATGGGAGGGTTACGGCAGGCAAGGGCATCCGGGCGTTAAAAAACGTGCCAAACCGTAGTGATGATGCGGATACAAAGAGTTTTCGTCGTCTCTAGCTCTGGCTTTAATCCTATCGGGTCGCCGGTGCGGATTTTCTCTGTGTATCCGCATCTTCATTACGGTTTGGCGCGTTTTAACGACCGGATGCCCTTCCTGCCGTCAAACCCTCCCCATTCATCGGGGTGAATGGGACCGGCACGGAAACATGCCACTGGGACAGGGATGCAAAGGGAGTGGTAAGGAAGAAAAATCCGCACCGGCGACCCCGACTGGGATTAAAGCCAGAAGAAGAAGAAAACAAAATATCATATGGTCATATTGTTATCATTATTACATGATAATAATAAAATAATAACTATAAAATAATCATTATTATCAATGTTAATGATTATTAGTATTAACATTAATCGTTACTAATATTATATCATTATCATTATTATATATATTATCATTAGTAATATTATTAGTATGATTACTATTATATTAGTATTATATTCTAAATTATAACATTGTTATCATTATTATTGTTATGATTATCTTATTGTTATTACCTTTATGTTATTATTATCATATTACTTATTATATCATTATTATATGATCATCATAATAATTAGGAAATATTATTATTTATAAATGTAGTTATCATATCATTAAGTTGTTCATCATAAGGTATTTTATAATATTCATTATGGGTTAGTATCAAATAATAATAATAATAATAACTAAGAATAATAATAATAATAATATAATAATAATAATAATATAATGAATCATAATAAGATAATGATAATAATGATAAAAGATAATAAGATTATATGATATTATGATCATCACCAAAAAAAAAAAAAAAAAAAAAAACCTTAATCATTATTTTTTCTTTATCAATTAATTAATGATTGTATCTTCCTATCATAATATCTTTATTTTCATCATTACCATTGCTTTTCCATCACTATAAATGTGATCACCATTGTAGCAATAATTATTACTACTAATTATGATTACTGCTTTTCTATCATATCATTTATTCATTTCCTCGCTGCATTCAGTAATCAGATTTCTTCTTTCTACTTCTTATTTTTTTCTGCTTGTGTGGTCTTATCAATACTTTTTTTCTTTTTAAATTTTCTACTCTCTTAATATTCCTCACTTTATGTCTTATCCTCCTTATTATCCTATTATTAAAGTTATGACTAATATCATTAATTTTTTTTTTTTTTTATTAAGTTTTTATGCTTCAGTCATTACGATTTTAACTCCTTCTTCTTTTCCATTACCAATAATACTCTTCCTATTAAATTTAACATAATCCCACCCCTTATTACTCTCTACTCTCTCTTTGCCATTCCCTTCCTCGTCCTCTCCCCTCTCCTACGCATCCTCCTTCCTCTCCCCTTCCCCTTCCCCTCACTCTCTTCTTCCTCCCTTCCTCTTCTTCTCTATTGACTTCCTCTATGCCATTCCCCTTCCTCCTAAGCTTCCACCTAAGCATACTTTCCTTCATCCCTCCTTCTATTTCCCCTCCTTCCCCTTACTCTCTTCTTTCTTCTTCCCCTTTACCTACTCTCTATGGCTCTCTCGTTACATTCTCCTGTTCTGATAACGATTAAAAAAGTAATGATAATAATAATAATAACATGATGAAAATACTAATACTAATAAAAGGGATGTTGATATTGATAGCAATAATAATGATGATGATGATGATGATGATGATGATGATGATGATGATGATGATGATGATGATGATGATGATGATGATGATGATGATGATGATGTGATAATGAGGAAATATAATAATAATAATAACAAGAATAATACTAATAATAATGATAATAATAATAATTAATAATAATAATAAAACTAATAATAATAATAATGATATTAATGATAATAATAAACAATAATAATAATAATAATAATAATAATAACAATAATAATAATAATAATAATAATAATAATAATGATAAAAATGACACTGATATTATAGCTAATATTGAATTCAATAAAAAACGGATGATAAAGATGATGGTGATGAAGATATACTACTACTACTAATAATAATAAATAATAGTAATATGATAATAATAATAAAATAATCATGATAATAATAATAATACTAATAATAATGATAATAATAATAATAATAATAATCAATAATAAGAACAATGATAATATGATAGGTAATCATGATGATGTGATAACAATTATATATTAATGATAATTAGAGATACTTATTGCTATACAATACTAACAATCATGATAACAATAATAGTAATAATAGTAATGATAGTACTACTTAAAACAGTTATCATGATAATAAATACTAATTACTAATAATAATAATGATAATAACGATTACATTGCTATACTTACTACTAATAATATATTTAATTATGATATGAGGTAGGGGGATTGATGCAGTTGGAATTATGTACAAAACAACAACGATTGGCTCTTGCAAAGTAGATCTAACCAACGATTGGCTGCTTCAATTAGTTAGAGTACATGAAAACTCCAAAAGGTTAAGTCAGTAGTATAAAAATTCAAATAAGTTTTCTCAGGAATTAGAATGAGAGCAAAAACATCGAAACATATGTTGCCAAAATTGGCTGACTAAATATAAAAAACAAAAAAGCGAAGAAGGTCAGACAAAAAAAAACTTGAATCTAGGTGGCATGAAAAGCCTCTCCACGGACAGTTTGCAAACACACTGATGTAGATCAGTGCAAACAGCAAACACACTGATGTAGATGAAACTGCGACCCAACAGTGACTTAGAAGCTCTGAGGACTTTAAATAAAAAGGGGGGGGGGGAAAAAAAAAAACAAAAAAAAAACCCAGAGGGTTGTACCTTGCAGCCCAAGATCAAAGTGTTACTAGAAAACTATCAAGCTAACATCTTGCCCAATGCTACTTACCCAAAATGGAGGTTTTGTGAAGAAAAGTTGGGGACCAATGATTCACCTTTGAATCTGGTTTGCTCAATATTAACACCGAATGAGTACAAAAATCGACACGAGAGAGTGGGCAGGTACTGCAAGGAAGATCGGCAAACAATTTCTATCGGAATGTAAAAGATAAATGGTACAAAAACACCATTCCAGAGCCAGTTTACTGAAGGCAAAGATGCCTAAACAATCTTGTGAACTTGCCAAATTCACACAGATCGTACTATAGAGGCAAAATCGTCCAGATATCACATCAAGGACAAAATAAAAACAACACTTGCAGTATAGATATGAGAATACCTCAGACAGAAACGTACCCTAACGAAAGGTGTTTGAGAAGATATCAAAGTATAAGACCTGGAAATAGAGGTGGAAAAGATGTGGCATTTAAAAACCAAAACTTGCCTGTGGTATGGAACACTTGGCCTATAAAGAAAGGTAGGATAAGGTTTCTTGAACCAATACCGGGGAATCCAAAATTAGAAGAAAGTCCAAAAAATAGTTCTTAAACAGCACATTGAGTTCTCAGAAGAGCCCCTTCCCCCCGGTCTGAAGGTTTTTTGGTTCGTGAATTGACGGGATGGATGTTTTAATTTGTAATTGTTTCTGCCATATTTTGCATAATTTTTGTTGATGTTCCATTGCCTTAAACTTCAACCACCCTAGGCCGCTGTATGAACTTGGGAAAATAAGGGAAAACTTGTACAAAAAAAAAGAAGATAATAATAATGATTAATAATGATAATAATAATAATAATAATGATAATAATACAGATAATAGAAATGAGATGATAATGAATGACGTAAAATTAAATAATAAAATGTAATAATGATAGAAATAATAGCAAATAATATAGGTAGAATAAGGATAATGGATAATGAAAATAATAATGATAATTCAAATTATAATAGGTAATCTATTTGTTTCAACCGGTAAGGCTCAAGTTTGAGCCGCCGTGGTCACAGCATGCTACTTACTTTAGTTTTCATGTTGTGATGCTCTTGGAGTGAGTAGTGGCTAGGATCCCCCTGTAGCAGGACTCTTCCATTACTCTACCATGCCATACCACAGCAACATTATTAAGTGACGGGCGCGGTGGCTAATGTGGTAGAGCATCGGACCTCAAGACGGGTGACGACAATCTGAGTTCGAGGGTTCGAGTCACCGGCCGGCGCTTGTTCCTGGGCAAGGAACTTCACCCGATTGTCCAACAGTGGGTCGTGACTGTGTGAATGAGTAAATGACTAACATTGAGAAAATATGAAGTTATCGAATGATTGTCGAATTTGTGTGAATAGAGCAAAATGTGAGGAGAGAGAAGGCTCTGATGCTAGCGAATATTGTAAATAAAGTTAAAACTGAATACTGATGAACACAGATTATAAAAATACACAAAGAAACACAATAAAATAAAATACAAAGCTACAAGAAATCTGAAAAGAATATCGAAAAATAAACTCGAAATAAATCTAAGTAAAACCTGCGAACTGAAAATTGCGAAGTGCGAACTGCGAACTGAACATTGCGAACTGCGGAACTGAAAATTGCGAAACGCGAACTGAAAAATGCGAACTGCGAACTGAAAATTGCGAATTGCGAACTAGCGAACTGCAAATTGCGAATTGTCGAAACTTGCGAACTGAAAATGCGAACTGCGAAACTGAAAATTGCGATTCTTAAGTGAGAACTGCGAACTGAAAATGTTGCGAGCTGCGAACTGAAAAGTGCGAACTGCGATCTGAAAAAGGCGGACTTGCGAACTGCGAACGAAAATTGCGAAGTGCGGAATGCGAACTGAACAAATTGCGAACTGGCGAACACTGCGAAGACTGAAAATTACGAACTTCGAACTGAAAATGACGAACTTGCGAACTGAAATATGCGAAAACTGCGAAATGAAAATGCGAATTGCGACTGCGAACTGAAAAAATTGCCAGCTGCGAACTGAAAATTGCGAACTGCGAACTGAAAATTGACGAAGTCGAACTGAAAATTGCGAAGTGCGAACTGGCGAACTGAAAATGCGAGTGCGAAGTGCGAACTGAAATGCGAAACGGAAAATTGCGAACGGAAAATTGCGCAACTGCGGAACGCGAAATGGCGGAATTGCGAATTGCGACCAAGGGTATAAAAATATAAAAAATACACAAACAACACAATAAAATAAATACAAAGATGCAATAAATTCGGGTAAAAATTAATTAATATTACAATATATCTCTGTTATTTATTATTATATATTAATATATTCTCACTCTTATGAGTTATCATATACTTTTATGATGGTTATCATAGTACTTTCTATCATGAACATCATTATAAATATGATTACCATGATTATCATCATATTTATTGTAATATTGTTATACATTATCATATTAATAATATTGTTATTCATATTAAGGTCGAAATAATAATAATAATAATAATATAAAAGTTATTATTATTATCAATGTAATTATTATCATTATCATTATCATTATTATGATCATAATCATCATCATCAGCATTTTCTTATGTTATCAGTAGAATAAATTATTTGGTTATCTTATCATCATTATCATATCATCATCATTACCTATTATTTCCAACGTTCTATCACTATTATCACCATTGTTATAAAGATTATCATTCATTATTTACTACTAATTATATTTATGCTTTTTTATCATTATCATTTATTAATTTCCTCGCGTTTATTTATATTTTTTTTTATGTTTCTCGTTACCACACACTCCCCGTCGTTATTTTTTTCTAATATTTTCTCTCTTCATATTCCTCCTTTTTCTGCTTCTCTTCCTCCTTTCTTCCTTTTCTGCTTCTCTTCCTCTTTTTCCTTCTCTTTTCCCCTTCCCTCCTTCGCTTCCTTCTCTTTCTATTCCCTTTCCTCCACTTCCCTCTTCTCTCTTGCTCTCTCTTTTACCATCCCCTTTTTCCTCGCCTTCCCCTCCCTCTTCACAGAGAGAGAGACGAGACTGAAGAGAGAGAGAGAGAGAGAGAGTTGAGGAGGAGAGAGAGAGGAGAAATTAAAGAGAGAAAAGAGAGATAGAAGAGAGGACTGAGAGCGAGAGCGAGAGCGTATATGTATATATATAAATATATAAATATAGATATATATATATATAATATATAATATATATATATTTATTCATTTATAGTATACTAATATATTATATATATTATATATATTTATATATATATATATATATATATATATATAATATATATATATATTATATATTAATATACCTATATATATAAGAGAGAGAGAAAGAGAAAGGGAGAGAGAGAGAAAAGAGATAAGAGAAAAGAAAAATAGAAAGATTGATAGTAGATAGTTAGAGATAGACTAGATAGATAGATAAATAGACAGATAGATAGATAGATAGATAGATAGAAGATAGTAGATAGATAGAGAGAGAGAGAGAGAGAAAATTATAAACAGACGAGACAGAGAGAGAGAGAGGAGAAGAGAGAGAGAGAGAAAGTATTTAAAAAGAGGAGAAGACAGAGAGGAGAGAAAGAGAGAGAGAGAGAGAGGAGAGAGAGAGGAAGAGAAGAGAGATGAAGAAGGGTAGAGAGAGAGAGACAGAGAGAGATCTCCACATAATCCTTGCCACAACACCTGCAAATCGAATATCGGAGCTCACCTGTTCTCGCGGCGCTCATCATACAAAAAACCACTCTCCCTCACACCCCTACTCTCTTTTCCTCTCCCGCCACATTTTTTGGGTTTCACTATCATCCTCTACGCATACTATCGCAGATATGTAAATATGCATATACATTCATTCATGAAACGGAATGATCATTGGGCTATCAGCCTTGGCATCACAATTTTTGGGGTGTAGACAGGAGCTATAAATAAGCCAAAAGTGAAGTACGTTTTTCTTTGGTTCGCAGTTTAATCGGCTAGGGAATCTCTGTCGTTTGTCAGTATGGCCTAAACTTCCGCCAGACATATTTATCTGCGTATAATATTCGTGCCATCACCCGATGCTGTGCCTTGACGAACGCTTGCGCCATGTGACATCATGTAGGTGACTGGGCCTTTATAACTAGGTTGACTGACTGTGAACCTTTCCCCAGGGAAGTAGTTGTTTACGTCAATCATTGGGGTGCTTAATCAACAAAAACCATCATATCTACCACCCACTACCGTATCTAAGTTGACGTACAATATTATGCAATGCGTGTTGTACACGGACACAACATGCATGCGGGAGACTTGCGTTGTGCATGCGTGCGGATTGAGCTATATATATATATATATTATATATATATCTATATATCTATATATAATTATATAGATAAATATATAGATTAGTTTATATATATATGTATGTATTTTTTTTTTTTTTAACGGTAAGGTTCATGTTTGAGCGCCGTGGTCACCCCCCGCATGATACTTAATTGTATTTAATGTTGTGATGCTCTTGGAGTAAGTTACTGCAGGGTCCCCAGCTCCTTTCCACGGAGAGTGCCGATGTTACCTCCCTTAGGTAATCATTCTTCTCTATATACGGGTGGAGAAACCAGCACTGGACTTGGCTGGCTTGGCCACCCAGTGGTTAGGTCAGGCAATGATGGTGGAGGTTCCTTGCCCAAGGGAACAACGCGCCGGCCGGTAACTCGAACTCAGTTTGCCGTCGTGGCAGCCTTGAGTCCGATGCTCTAACCACACGGCCACCACCCTCTCGCTTCACATCATACACCTCCTGTTTAGGTGAGACGTTCCTGAGTCTCCTTTACCGTCTCACTATAATCAGGCGCTAATTACATTACATTTCAAACAAAACGCGCTTTTAATGTAGCACACCATCCTTACACACTGGCGGAGGAGTGCAAACAGTGCCACGAGAGAGAACTGGCCAAGTATCCACATTCTGAAGCCGACGAGGTCATGCATCGGGTGTTCCCACAAACGCTACACGCGAATCATTTCCATTATCAACTTGTAATCATTGCCGACGGGCGAAAAGGCGTCGTTGAAATGTTGCTCCGTGGTGCTTAAATCAGCCTTTTGAATGTAAATGTGGAACGTGGTGATAACGATGGAACCAAACACGAGCTACATGGACGGGAAGGGACGGTATTTGGCGTCTATGTTGATCATCTCTGACTCTGACCCTGCAGGAGCCTGCTGCTTCGGTGACACCGCAGGGCAGGCCCAGAGGTGGAAGACATACGCGCAGGTTGTATATGTATGTATATATATGTATATATATATATATATATATATATATATATATATATATATATATATATATATTCTGAGGAGATCTGTTGTCTGCATAATTTTGGTAAATCAGCTTGGAAATCGCCAGCCTAACCTCTGTTAGGGTAGGAGGTTCCTCGCTGATGGGTGGGTCCGGCACAGGCACTGCGACATCGCTTGCATCCAAGCTAACTGTTGGAGGATCCACCTGGTACAACTGTTCAAAATACTCAGCCCAACGTTCACGAACCCCAACATGATCTGAGATGATCCGTCCATCCGCTGATCGGACTGCAGTCATCTGTGAGGAGGGCTTAGGGTTCAGTTTTCTCAGGGCTTGGTAGGCAGGGCGAAGGTCATTTACCAAGAAATGGCCTTCAACCTCCTCAGCAAGATTCCTGATAGACTGTTCCTTGTCCCTTCTCAATAGAGTCCGAGCCCTACGCACCATGGAACGTCGCAAGACTTGATTCCCATTCAGCCGAGCCTTGCGACACGCTTCAGTGGCCTCTAATGTCTCCAGGGAGATGGAATTCTGCCTTGTCCTTGGGCGTACGCCAATGGACTCCTGAGCTGCTTCGAGTGTTACGCTCTTGAAGGACTCCCACAGAGCAACTGGGTCCGTCAGGTTGCTGGTTTCTGTGAATCGGTCAGAGACTGCCATGGCGAACCCACGGGCACACTCCTCCCTTAGTCTGTCCAAGTGAAACCCCTTAGGGTGGCCACTGGAGGGACGGGGAGTTTTGAAGTGGACCCGCAGGGTAGCCACAAGCAGCCTATGGTCGGTGCCACAGAACTCAGCACTCCGGTAAACCCTGCAGTTCTGGAGGATCCTCCATCGCGTGTTGACAAGAATGTGGTCGATCTCCTAACATATGCAGGCATATGTGATATCCCTGCTGAACTGCTAAAGGCTGGGGGTGAACCTATGGCTCGGGGCCTGCATACAGTTCTGACTGCCATTTGGCAGTCTGGTACCATTCCCCCTGACCTGCTGAGGGGCGTGGTCATCCCTCTCTGGAAGGGGAAAGGGGATCGATGGGACTGTAGCAACTACCGTGGCATTA
>NC_051424.1:20186973-20189473 GCF_015228065.2 Penaeus monodon
TTATATATAAGAATATGCATACACGTATATATAACTTTACCATTCCTTATACGGTTATACACTGGTTTATCGCCAAACATTATTGCGTATAACCATGATAATAAAACTGCCAATGTATTCAGAATAGCGTCACTGTTTCCTTACTGTAGTTTCACGACTTAGTGTATTAATATTTACACATGCAATTTTAATACACATTGATTGCAACTTAAGAATTGAGAACTGGTTTGTGGTCTGGAAAGTAAATTTATATACTTGATTGAATTCCACTTCTATTGTTTTATTATTTTCATTATTGTTTTTATAATTGTTATTATTGTTATCATTATTATGGTTATCATTATTATTATTATTTTTTGTTATTATTATTATTATTATTATTATTATTATTATTATTATTATTATTATTATTATCATTATTATTATTATTATTATTATTATGATGATGATGATGATGATAATGATGATGATTATCATCATCATTATTATCATTATCATTATTATTTTATTATTATAATTTTTATCATCATGATAATTATTATCAATATTATTATTATTACTGTTATTATCATTACTGTTTTTATTGTTATTATTGTTATTATTATTATCGTTATTATTATCATTATTATTATTATTATTATTATTATTATTATTATTATTATTATTATTATTATTATCATTATTATTATTACTATTATTATTATTATTATTATTATCATCATCATCATCATCATCATCATTATTATTAATGTTATTATTATTGCTACCTTTATCATTATTACCATTATCATTATCATCATCAATAAGTAATATAGAAAAATATCATTAATGTTTGAGAGCCAGACTTTTAGCCGGTGTTTACAGCTCAATAATTTGTTGTTTGTTTGACAAAATGTAATTCCACAAATGTTAATTATCATATACATACACTGCTTGTGTTTAATGTTATTTTTTTATTTTGATTCTTTTATGTCTGTTCAAAATTTTATCTTCCAGGCTTTTTATTTGTTCACGTGGAACACACATTTATCATCATGTTTAGAGCGCATTGCATTAGGAATAAGAACAATAGAA
The DNA here is from genome assembly GCF_015228065.2 of Penaeus monodon. Taxonomy (NCBI): domain Eukaryota; kingdom Metazoa; phylum Arthropoda; class Malacostraca; order Decapoda; family Penaeidae; genus Penaeus; species Penaeus monodon. The sequence continues at coordinate 20,188,048 of NC_051424.1, forward strand.
CAGAGAATATTAGGAAAAGAACAAAAAGAACAGTAGGAATAAGAATACTAGAACACAGAACACTAAGGGGAGAAGCCAGAACATAAGAAATAAGAACACCAGAACACAGAAACATGCGTAAGTAAAGAACACTAAGGGGAGAACACAGAGCATAAGGAATTAGAACACCAGAACACATGGAAGAAAAAAGGAATAGAACACAAACAACCAAAGAGAAACACTGAAGGGAAAACAGGCAATGAACCCCAAAACTTTGGAAGAAAAAACACAATAAACACTAAAGAACAAAAGAACCACAGAGCACAGAAACAAAAAGAAACACCCCTTTAAGCAGAAAGTGGAAACCTCCCACCAAAAACCACGAACATTACGAAAGACACAGGAAACCCCAACAGAAAAGTTTTATTGTTATGGTTATTTGTGGAATTCCTCGTCCTTTCCCGGAAACCGATGTTTGAACAATTTTGTCGAAGCGCGTGTTCTTATTTTTATTTGAATTTGCTGAGAAGGACGAGGAAAGAGGAGAGAAAGGAGGGTGAGAGTGGAAGGAGGAGAGAGAGGAAGTTTTGAAGAGAGGAGAGAGAGAGGGACGAGAGAAGGAGGAAAGGAGAGAGAAAAGAGAGAGAGAGAGAGAGAGAGAGAGAAGAGAGAGAGAGAGAAGAGAGGGAAGAAAAGAGAGAGGAGAGAGAGAGAGGAGAGAAAGAAAAAGAGAGAGAGAGAGAAAAGGGAAGAGAAAAGGGAAAGAAAGAGAGAGAGAGAGAGAGAGAGAGAGAGAGAGAGAGAGGGAGATGAGAGGAGAGAGAGAAAGAGATATGGAAAAGAGAGAGAGAGAGATGAGAGAGAGGGAGGGGGAGGGGAGAAAAGGAGAGAGAGAAGGAGAGAGAGAGAGAGAGATACAAACACACACACGAACACACACACATACACGCATTTACACACATTACACTTACACAAATCTTTGCTACAAAAAAATAAAATAAAAATAGTATTTGGAAATCACCCTTTTTTATCTATACGAAAGAATACCATTGCAGGGAGATGCAAATAGAAGAAAAATGATACCCAAAATAAACCACTATATATCAGAAAATTGTCGCCAGTGTAATGTAAGATATTGCATAATCATCAACATAAAAATCTACGCAATTATTCTCGTGTTTGCTCCAGTCAGAAATGATAACGTTGTACTGTACACTCAAGAGGGAAAATGTATCATTAATGTTGAATCTCGAAATTATGCAACTAGGAATTTGAAATAAAACTGTTTTACGTCCTTGTTATTTATTTATTTTTTATTTTTTATTTTTATTTTTTCTTTCTTTCTTTTATAAAAGTATTTTTTTTTTCAAACGAACATTTCATCTCTATTTTTTACGAGGGGAAGGGGGGGGGGGAGGGGGAAATATTGTTTTGTTTCCTGAAACTA
>NC_051424.1:20199473-20201973 GCF_015228065.2 Penaeus monodon
GATTCGGCCATATGAACTTTTAAGAACAACTGAAACCTAGTGGGTACTTCTTGACTGGTATTCAACTACATATCCGGTGAAGCAAAGGATGTTAAATGTGAAGAATAATGAGAGCATGATTCCTAACTTATAAGCCTAGATGCTGGACTATTAATGGAAAATATATGTAAGGATAAGAAAATGACTGTTATAAATACTAGCATAGCCATAGTAAATGTGTTTAAACAAAATTTAATACACAAAAAGCTCCTGTGGATCAATGTTTACATTTGAGCGTCACCGTAGCGTTTCAGAGCGTTCGAGCGTAATCTTTGTAGCTCACAAAAGTATTCCGTATTTTCCAACAGAATGCAAGGCTGGGTCGACTTAATCAATTATATTGCTTGGTACCCAGAATAAATATAGAATATGAGACATTTGTTTTACAATATTATAAAGACAACTGCCTGACACAAGTTAGTAACACACGAACACGAACAGGCACGGAATAAAATGTATACAAAGCCAATGTAGTAATGTTATATAATGTAGGATTAAGTACAGGAATGTAATTATATTAATGATACAAAATATTTTACTAAACATGGCTATCGTTATATCTGGCTACAAAGTAGGTTTATTCCTCAGATTTTCGAGAAGAGTTTTCCAGATTTTTGCACCTCGGTAATCAACGAGCTACAAAACGGGAGTTGGAGAAGGGTAGCATTTCTTAAAGTATAGGGACTCTTGTTGCGATATATAAATATTGTGCTATCTGGACTTTTTGAACATTTAAAAACGTGTGTAGCAGAGCAGTAATCGTTGGGTTCGTAGAATTTTAGAATATTTAATTCTCTGAAAACTGCGTTGGTGTGGGGATACCTGTGCAAGCGGGCAATGTATCTTGCATTTGAGGCGATTCTTGGGGACTCTGCTCCATACAAGTAAGATGGAGATATACCAACAAATATTATATCTGTTTGAAGGTCTTCGGTAGATAGAAAATTTCCCACATGATTCCACGTTGCTTACTGATTTTACTGACAACGTCTTGGATGTTTGGGGTCCAACTTAAACCGTGGTTAACTTTAACACCTAGAAATTTAGTACAATAAGAATCATAGTTTTGGTAGAATGTGAGGCATCTCTTTATTTCGGTGAAATATAATAAAGTGAGTTTTATCGGTGTTTTAATTTAGCTTATTGTAGAGAATCCAGTTGCTTACTTGGCTTAGGCTGTGGTTGTCATTGGTGATTAGAGCATTAATGTTAGGATTAGAAGTATGCAAGATGGCATTGTTGGCATACAAGGTAAAATTAAATGAGTTGGCACAATCTACAAAATCATGTTATGTACAATAGGAACCCTGCGGAACCCCGTTTAACACTTTACAGGTGGAAGAGGAACAATTGAGATATGAAACCTACTGCACTCCGTTAAATAAAAATCAAACCACTATTGACTCAGTCTTTAATGTCATAGTGGGCTAATTTCCATAACAGAATTCTATGGTTTATAGTATCAAAAGCTTTGCTAAAGTCTAAGAAAATACCAAGTGGGAACAACTGATTACCGAATGACTGTAGTACTAAGCTGGTAAAATCTACGAGAGCAGATTGGGCGGACTTTCCAGCGACAAAGCCAAATTGGGAGGGTGTTATGACTTTATTGAGTTTGCAGTGTTCTGCTAAGTGTCTTAATGCCATTTTCTCGAGTAGTTTAGCTAGTGCCGATAACATGGAAATGGGGCGGTAGTTTTTTAATGATTTTTTATCATCTGCTTTAAAAATGGGTATGGCTTTGACAATCTTTTGTGTATTAGGGAATAGTCCAGTTTGGAAAGAAGCACTCAATATATCAACTAGTACATGGGCTATTTTTGGGACAATCTTTATCATCTTGATGCATATTCCATCATGGCCAGCAGAGGTGCATGCATTTAATTGTGTACATCACTTCCTGAACCGTGAAGGTGAGGAGGGACATCCTATCATTTACTGGATTTAGGGTACTTAATACCGTACAAGTTTTAGGGTTCATCAGTGAGCTTCGTTTCACAAATACATGACATCAATAGTGATGTTCAGTGGCAGAATGCGGCTGCTTAGGGAGTCATCAAGATGTTTAGAGATGCTGTTACATATTTAAGAAGGATTTTTAAACTGCAGGGACTGTTGAAGGGAAATATCCGGGTTATTGTCATCGTTCATACCGCCAGGGTCGTATTGCCAGTGACCTCAAAAGGTAACGTTGTCGTAGCGACTTTGGCAGAACAAACTTAGTAGTCATCACAAACGCTGAAAAATGGAAGATGTATACAGGATATTATGTAATGCACGAAGACAATAAGAAAAAAATACATCACCTCGGCTTTTAGGCCTTGTAGTGTGATGGTTCATGTTTGAGCCGCCCTGTATCACAGCATGATATTTAATTGTAGTTTTCATGTTGTGATGCTCTTTGGAGTGAGTACGTGGTAGTGTCCCCAGTCCTTTCCACGGAGAGTACCGGTGTTACCTT
>NC_051424.1:20218182-20220682 GCF_015228065.2 Penaeus monodon
CTCTGTTTGTCTCTGTCTCTCACCCTCTTTGTCTCTGCCTCTCACTCTCTCTGTCTGTATGTACAATACGTCTGTCTGTCTCTCTCTCTGTCTCCCCCCCCCCCCTCTCTCTCTCTCTTTCACTCTCTTTAACACATGCGAACACTAACGCACACAAAATACATACAGACATCATCGTTTTTGATATTGTTATCATTATTATTATCATTGTTGTTGTTAGAATTATATTATTATTATTATCATCATTATTATTATCCTCATTAGCATTATTGTTATCATCGTTATGATAATTATTATTGTTGTTGTTGCTATTATTATTATCGCTTCATTTTGATGCAAGATGAGCATTTTTTGCCTGGAATCATATTTTCCTGGACTACGGACTTAAAGTCGATTCATTTTGGCTTAAAATGGGGCATAATCGACAACATAAATATCAAAGAATCACACACACACACACACACACACACACACACACACACACACACACACACACACACACACACACACACACACACACACACACACACACACACACACACACACACATGGGGAGAAGAAATGAGGGAGAGGAAGGAAGGGGGGTGAAAAAGGGGGGGGGGCTTAAAGAGAAAAGGGAGATGGGAAATGGGAAAACGGAGGAAAAGGATACGGGGAAAGAGAGAAGGGGCCTCAGAAAAGGAGGGAGAGGGAGGGAGGGGGATAAAGGAAGGAAGGAGGTAGGGGCTATTAAGGAGGAAGGAAGTAGGGGAGTTATGGAGGAAGGAGAGGAAAGTGGGAGGGAGTAGATAGAAGGCTTAGAGTGGGAAGAGAAGAGCGAAGTTTAGGAAGATTTGGGGGATGAGAGGGGGTGGTGGACCGGGAAAAGTAGAGAGGAAAAGAGAAAAGAAAAGAGAAAGAAGGGAGTGGGGAGGCGAAAGGTAGAAAGACGGGGATAAAATGAGACAGGAACACCTCTTATATATACATACATATATATATATATATATATATATATATATATAGTATATATATATATATATAGTATATATATATATAATAATATAATAAATATATTATAGTATATATGATATATATATATATATATATATATATATATATATATGTATATATACATATACATGAATATATGTGTATATGTATATATATACATATACATTGTTGTTGTTGTCGTTGTTGTTGTTGTTCTTCATCTCATTATTATTATTATTATCATTATCATACTATTATTGTTATTATTATTATTATATTATTATTATTATTATTATTATTATTATTATTATTATCATTATTATTATTATTATTATTATTATTATTATTATTATTATTATTATATTATTATTATTATTATTATTATTATTATTATTATTATTTTTATTATTATTATTATTACTATTATTATTATTATTATCATCATTATTATTATTATCATTATTGCCACCAAGTGCCTACGGAGAGTGTGTGTAAAACCTCGCTATCTTTACTCATGTATGAGTAGATAGGTAATGTCTATGGAGCTAGTGGGATCCTAGTTGCACACTCCTTTTGTGGCTCGTGCGGTATGGTTGGTTTCGCCCTGGCCTTCGGTTTCATACCCTGAGTGACCTTGGTTCGAGGCCTGGTCAGGGAGTATTGTTATATATCTGTATCAATGCGGCATTGCATTATTCCATCATTCATTATTATTATTATTATTATTACTACTACTACTACTATTACTACTACTACTACTACTACTACTACTACTACTACTACTACTACTACTACTATTATTATTATTATTATTATTACTATTGTTATTATTATTATCGTTGCTAATATTTTTATTATTATTATCAATATTTTATTATATTATTATTGCTATTATCATTATCATCATTATTATCATTATTGCCATTATCTTTTTATTATGTAATTATTATTATAATCATTATTATTATCATCATCATTATTATCATGATGAAAGTTACTATCATCCCTATTGTTAAATTCAATATTTTCATTATCCTCATTATCATCATCATCATCATCATCATCATTATATTCAAAATCATTATTATCATCATCGTCACCATCATCATTATCATCACTTGCATCATCAATAGGCTGCTATAAATCACTCATTACTCTACGTATATCTTCTCAATAAATATAAAAAAATGACTTAGACCAGCAAGACTCCAGGCACTAACAATATGCAAAAGAAATAAATTCAGGCAGAATTTCACTCATGCAATTGCACGTGCAAACAAATGGACTGACTTTGAGGTACTCTTGACAGAAGCTGTAATTGCAATCTTCAGACTGAACTGAAGAAAATTGTCTGTCTTTAACATTTTCTTCTAGACGTAAATTGCAAAAGTGTAGTCGTAGGAGTTTGCAACACTAAAGTGGGAAAAAATCCTAAAAAGGCTTACATGTAAGTTCACACACACACACACACACACACACACACACGCACACACACACACGCATATATATATATATATATATATATATA
>NC_051424.1:20254008-20256508 GCF_015228065.2 Penaeus monodon
CTCTCCCTCCTTCTCCATCTCCTCTCTCTCTCTCTCTCTCTCTCTCTCTCTCTCTCTCACCTCTCTCTCCCTCCTTCTCCATCTCCCCCTCCCTCCCTCTCTCTCTCTCTCTCTCTCTCTCTCTCTCTCTCTCTCTCTATCTATCTCTCTATCTCTCTCTTATCTCTCTCTCTTCCTCTCTTCCTCTGTTTTCGTTCCCCGTCCATTGATTTTTTTGCTCTTCATCTCTCCTTCTGCTTCTCCTTTAATTGCTTATTTTGCCTTCTTGATCTTTTGTACTTCTTTTTTCGCTGTTTTATTCATTAAGAAAAAGTAAAGATAGAAAATACATCTAAAACCTAAAACTCATGAATATTTATGAAGAAACAGAAGCAAAATAACAAAGATAAAGAGAAGGAATATACAGAAAGTCAAACAAATGGTCAAGATTTGCCGTTTTCTTCCAGCTCTCATTCGTCACAGATAAGGAGGGAGAGAAGCAGATTGGAGGAGGAGGGAGAGGTGGGGGAGGGAAGGGGAGGAGGTGGGAGAGGCAGGGGAGTGAAGGGGGGAAGGACAGGCTGGGGGGGAGAAGGGAGAAGGGATGGGGAGGAGGAGGGAGAGGTGGGGGGAAGGATGGGGAGGGAAGGGGAGGAGGAGGGAGAGATGGGGGAGGGAAGGGAAAGGGATGGAGGTAGAGAGAGAGAGGAGGGAAAGGGGAAGGAAAGAGGAAAGGATGGGGAAGGAAGGGGATAAGGTGAGGGGAGGGAAGGGAGAAGGAACCTGGGTTGGCTGAGAAGGGAAACGGAAGGAATGGGGAGGGAATAGAGGAACGGATAGGGAGGGAAGGGAAGAGGGAAGAAATGGGGCGGGAGAAGGAAGAAGAAAGGGGTAGGGGATAAGGAGAAGGAAGAAGAAAGGGGTAGGGGATAAGGAGAAGGAAGAAGAAAGGGGTTGGGGATAAGGAGAAGGAAGAAGAAAGGGGTTGGGGATAAGGAGAAGGAAGAAGAAAGGGGTAGGGATAAGGAAGATGGGAGGAGTGCGGCAGGGAAGGGGGTAGGCAAAGGAAACGATGGGGGAAGGAAAGGGAGAAGAGAGAAGAAAGAAAGGAGGAAATAGGAAGAGGGAGGGGAAAAGAGAAGGGAGGGTTGGGTAGGGAGGAATAAGAATTGGGGGAGGGGGAGGGAAAGGATTGGGGAAGGAAGAACGAATGAAGGAGAGGAAGGGGGTGAAGAGCGGAAGGGAAAGAGGGAAAGGGGTGAAGAACGGAAGGAGGATGGGAAGGGAGGGAGAGGGGAGAGAGGATATATACAGACACATAAAAAGAGAGCTATATAAATCTCCAAACGTTTATTTTTCTTTATTTTTCTATTTTTCTGTTTTCTATTGTTATATTTTTCTATTCTCTCTCTCTGTATATATATATATATATATATATATATATATATATATTATATATATAATATATATATATATATATATATATATATATATATATATATATTATATATATATATATATTATATATATATATATTATATATATATATATATATATATATATATATATATATATATATTATATATATATATGTATTCATCTATAACTATCTATATCTCTATTTTTCTTTCTCTCTCAATTCATCATCATTTCTCTCTCTCTCTATTTATCTATAACTATCTTTGCCTTTATCTCTCTCTCTCTCTCTCTCTCTCTCTCTCCCTCTCTCTCTCTCCCTCTCTCTCTCTCTCTCACTCACTCACTCACTCTCTCTCTCTCACTCACTCACTCACTCACACTCTCTCTGCCTCTCTCTCTCTCTCTACCTCTCTTTACCTCTCTATCTCTCTCTCTCTTTCTCTCTCTCTCTTTGTCCCTCTCTTTCCTCTTTCTTCCTCTCCTTTTTTATTTGTCAATTATTCTTTCTTTTCCCTTTTCCTCCTTTCCCCCTGCCTCTTTCTTTCTCTTTAATAGTCCCTGCACTTGTGTGTGGTAATTCCATGCCAATATAAATGGATTATTGCTCCCCCTCGCTCTTGCTCATAAATAATTCAGTGTTTTATAATGCCAAACTTCATTTATTATTTTATCAAGAAATTCGCACAATTTTTCGTCTCTCTAAAATGCTTCATTATCTTTTTCTTTCTTTCTTGATACGGCAAACATTTTTATTGTCGTCGTGTTTCGTATTTTCTTATTTTCTCTCTCATTATTTCATCACAATAACTAACTACATAAAATTCATATCCATTTTATGTCCCTCGTCAAAAAAACTCTAAGGGAAAATGTTGCCACGTTTCACAACCGACTTTTTTCCCATTTTATATCTCCATTTTCCTTTACATTTCAAATCTTATTCCTCCACATTTTACGATGATCTCTATTCCCTCCCATCACATTTCTCCTCATTTTTATTCCAATTTCGCTTTTCACGTTTTCTCATTTACTCTTTCCTTTCTCTCTTTACTTTCTCCCTTCACGTTTCTTCTTAATTTTCTTTCTCATCCAGGTGACATGGATA
>NC_051424.1:20269008-20271508 GCF_015228065.2 Penaeus monodon
GAAGCTCGGTCGTTATGTCGGCTCTTTATCATTCTCTTCTGTCTCTCTTTCGCTCCTCTTTCCTTCTATTTTCGATCTTTGCCTTTCTGCTTGTGTGTTTTTTTGTTTTTTTTTGTCTCTGTCACCGTCTCTCTCTCTCACACACACGTGTGTGTGTGTATATATCTATAAAAGCATATATATATATATATATATATATATATATATATATATATATATATATATAGGATATATATATATATCCATGCTTGCGGCGAGGACGTTGAAAGTCATCAGAAAGTTTTTTACATACATTGAGCGTAGTCCATATCTCTGGGTTGTCAGACGCCGGAGTCATAGACGATTTGGTCTGGCCAACAGTAGCCATGACTCGATCAAAAAGAGCGTTGGGAGATGTCGGTACCTATGCAGAAGGACCAAGCTGCGTGTCTTCAAGGCCTTGATACTTCAGTTTTGCTCTATGGAAGCGAAACTGGACGCCTATCCAGTGCCTTGGATCTCGCCTTATGCCTTTTGTACAAGTCCCTTCGCCGGATCATGGGGTACAGTTGGCAGGACCACGTTCCAACCGGCGGTTTAGCACGTTAGACCGGCATGGGACCTGTTACTTTCATAATCCCGGATCAGCCAACTCAGGCTATATGGCCACCTAGCTCCGCCTCCCTTATGACGACCCTGCTCACAATGTTGTCCTCTCTGCGGACAACCCTGGGTGGACAGAGACCTGTGTACTTCCTAGGAGATCATGGCTTGGGCAGCTCGAACGAGAACCTGTCGTGGGAACTAGGAGATGGCCGGTGGCCTGCCTGTAGACCTCGCCTCGAGGGATCCTCGTGGCTGGGAAACGAAGGGTGGATGCGGCCATGCGACCCCGTCGGCGTTAGCCCCTTGATGATGATGAATTGATATGTATATATATAGAATATTATATATATAGATATAATATAATATATATATATATATATATATAATATATATAAATATAATATATGTATATAGATATATATATATGTATATAGATATAATATATATAGATATATATATATATAATATATATATATAGATATATAACAACATACACATACACACACACTCACACCACACACACACACACACACACACACACACACACACACACACACACACACACACACACACACACACACACAACACCACACACAACACACACCCACACACACACAACAACACACACACACACATATATATGTATATATATATACTATATATCATATATATCTCTATATATATATATATATATATATATGAGTGTGTGTGTGTGTGTGTGTTCTGGCGCATGCGTTATTGCATTTTCGTGTACATGAGTAAATATGTGCATCTCTTCGTGTACGCCTCCCATGCCTGTACTGCACACGGATGCACATGTGCGTGTGTGGCCGAGTATGAGTACACAAGCACAGTGAAAGCTTTTAGCAGGCGTGTGATCGGCGCGGCTGCATCGAGACTGGCGAGGCTTTTACGGCCCGAGTAAAACTTTTACTCCTTTCTATCGGCTGTTTTGAGAGCGTGCTTGACTGCTTGCCTGACTGTTTGACTGTCGGCTGCTTGGCTGTTTGACTCTTTGGCTGTCGGGGTTTCCGGCTGTCGACCTGCATCACTGAGGGTTCGTTTTTTTATTTTTGTTTATTTGTTTATTTATTATTATTATTGTTTTTTATCCTTTATCTATTCACTCTGCTGTCTAGGTGCTTGGGTTTCTATGATTTTTTTTTTATTATTTTTGTTTATGTTTGATTATTTATTTTTGTTATGTTTTATTTATTTTTTTGATTGTTTTTTTGTTTAGCTGTCTTTTTCTTGACTGTCTAGTTCTTTGACTGTTCGGTTGTCTGGTTGTTTGGCTGCCTGAATGTTTGAATGAGTGTTTGATTCTCTGGTTTGTTTCACTGCTTTGTTGTTTTTCTGTTTGTCTGTTTGAATGCATTTTTTTTTTCTTTTTACGTCTCTTTGGTGTCCCATTTTTTCGGGATTATGACTGTTTAATTTTTTAATGTTCTGTTTGGCTGTCTGTTTGACTGTCTGTATGTTGTCTGTTTGGGTATCTGACTGTCTGGTTGTTTTGCCATTTGACTGCTTAGCTGTTTTAATATATGTTTGGCGTCTCGAGTGACAGCCTAACAGCCTCGAGTCTGACTGTCCGAATGTAAAGCTGTCTAAAAGCCTGTTACACTCTTTGACTGTCACGCTGCTTGACCCGTCTTTTGCATGATAACGAAAGTACAGTTTTCCGTGCCCGGTATTTGTTTTGAAAATTCCTCATGGTTATTATGAAGAAAAAAAATGCTTCACAAAAAACGTTGATTAAAGGCATGATCAAAGAGAAAGAAGGAAGAGGTGGAAGAGAGAGAGAGAGAGAGAAGAGAGAGAGAGAGAGTGAGAGAGAGAGAGAGAGAGAGAGAGAGAGAGACGGAGGGAGAGAGAGAGAGAGAAAGAGTGAGAGAGAGAGAGAGAGAGAGAGAGA
>NC_051424.1:20276508-20286508 GCF_015228065.2 Penaeus monodon
CCAACATCTGTACAAATATCTATTCTACTAATTGTTCCACCCTCTGTCCCAACATCTGTTCTGACAACGTTCTTTTAACAATTATTTCATCACTAATTGTTCTCCATTCTCCCCAACAGTGCAGTTCGTTTATGCAAAATCTCTAATGTATGAGGATACGGTTTTGTGAGCCAAAATGTGTTAGTATGTGGTGGTGGTAATGCGATTGAATTTGAAAGGTGGGTTATGTGGTGTTTATGTGATTACGGGTTTGTAGGGTTGTGCGAAAGAGATGTGATTTAGTGAGTGATGAGAGTAATGACATATGCAATTGAAAGGTGCTCACAGCAGTCGTGATTAATCCGATCTCAGTGAAGACAAAATCACAGAGCATACCACAGGTAAAAGATCGACAGGTGCCCCACACACAGTACAACAAACACACACACTAACACACACACACACACACACACACACAAACACACACAAACACCCACACACACACACACACAGAAATGTCGATAACGTCAACCCTTGCATGTGACCTTTGACATTCCACATCTCTTAAACGCCATCTGATTCGACTTTATTTATTTATTTATTAACAGATAGATGAATAAAGACAACAAATAGGTAAAGTTAATTAATAAAAGCTATACATTATGAGATGAAGTTACGAAATAATTGGAGATAATTTGTTACGAAATCAGCAATGGCAATATTATCAACATTACCACTGTGACAAAAAAGCCTAAACTAGCGATAACTGTCAAAATAATAATAATTGATAGATTAATGATAGTGATAACTAATAAGCAATAATGATAGACGAATGAATAAAAGGAATGTCCAAAAAAGAACAGTAACACTAAAGATAATAACGACTAAGAGATAACAGCGATAAATAACAGCTGGAACGATATAACGTTTAGAATAACTTTAACCTTTGGACTAAATGAACCAAAGAAATAATATCATCAGTATCGTCAATCAGTGGCAAAAACAACAAAAAAATCATAAAAAAACAAAAATTAAGAAAATCATAAAAACATCAAAATAAATAACAACACAACAAATTAATAACAAAAAACAAAACAAAACAACAACGAAATAATAAGAAAAACAACAAAAGACAAAAAATAACAACAGAAAAGACAACAAAAGACAAAAAATAACAACAGAAAAAACAACAAAAGACAAAAAAAAAATAACAACAGAAACAACAAAACAAGAATGACAACAACACATAACAACATCAACAACCTCAAATGTGACAGCTCCAAGAATCACCAACGAAATCTATCACAACCATCACAACCAGATCACAACAACCCATGCTATAAAGAAAACAAGAAACAGTAACAGTAACACCACCAATAACAACAACTACCATCGAACCAACAACCATCTTCACTACTAATGGAAACGATGATAACATCTGCCATTACCACACACACAAAATAAACAAATAAGCACCTAAAAAAATGACATCTATCACGATAACACGATGTATGATTGACAAAACAACAACAACAAATTTTCTCACCAAAACAACAACAAACGTTAATTTCTTTACCAAAAACAACAACAGACGTTAATTACCTCACCAAGCAACAACAAAAGCTTATTATCTCACCAAAGCAACAACAGACGCTAATTACCTCACCAAAGCAACAACAAAAGCTAAATGCCTCAACAAACCAACAACAACAATATCCCCAAACAGAAAGAAGCCATATTACCACAAAAACAAAAAACAAACACACAAACGAAAAAACCAGCTTTAAAAAAAAATACCAAAACCCAAAAACGTCAAACCGAAAAGCAAGACACCAATAAACAACAATAAAACAAAAAAAGGGGCCGATATCCCCAAAACGAAACGACAAAAAAGTAAAGCTACAAAAACACGCCCCCGAGAGTACCTGAACGATTTCCTGGTTGACCTTGACACGTGATGAGGCAGTAAAGAGGATACTGGGAACGAGGGTGAAGGAGAATAATATCAGCTTTATTAAATCTCCTCTTGCTTTTATTCGATTTTTTTTTGTCTGTCTTTGATTCTCTGTTTCCTCTCTCTCTCTCTCTCTCTCCTTCTCTCTCTCATTCTCTCTCTTTCTCTTTCATTCTGTCTCTCTTCTCTCCCCCCTCTCTCTCTCTCCTCTCTTCTTCTCTTCTATCTTCCTCTCTATCTCTCATTCTCTCTCATTCTCACTCATTCTCTCTGTCTCTCTGTCTCTCTGTCTCTTGTTCTCGGGCTCTTGTTCTCGTCTCTTGTTCTCTGTCTCTCTTCTTCTGTTCTGTTTCTCTCTCTCTTTCTCTTTCCTTCTCCTTCTCTCTCTCTCCTCTCTCCCTCCTCTTTCCCCCTTTTCTCTCTTTTCCTCTCTCTCTCTCTCTCTCTCTCTCATTCACACACACTGCCCTCTTTCTCATCATCCATCCCCCTCCCTGTCTTCCTCTCCTCTTTCTCTCCATCTATGTTTCTTGTGTCATTATCACGTTTATCTTATGGGAACATTATTATCAAATTAGCAAAATCATCATTAGAAAGGAAAAAGGGAAGGGGAGGAAAAATGGGAGACAGAAAGGCAGAATAAAGAGCAGAATGAGGAAGATGAAGAGAAGGAGAAAAAATGTGATAGAAGGATGAGAAGGAGGAGGAGAAGGAGGGGGGGAGGAGGGGGGGAGGAGGAGGAGGAGGGGGGGGAGGAGGAGGAGGAGGAGGAGGAGGAGGAGGAGGAGGAGGAGGAAGAGGAAGAGGAAGAGGAGGAGGAAGAAGAGGAGAGGATTTAGAGGAAGAGAAGGAGAAGGAGAAGGAGGAGGAGGAGGAGGAGAGGAGGAGGAGGAGGAGGAGGAGGAGGGGGGGAGGGGGGAGGAGGAGGGGAGGAGGAGGAGGAGGAGAAGGGGGAGTAGGAGGAGAGGAGGGAGGGAGGAGGGGGGAGGAAAAAGGGAAGAAGAAGAAAAAAGAAGAGGAAAAAAAAAAAAAGAAAGAAGAAGAAGGGGAAAAGAAGAATAAAAAGAAGAAAAGAAGAAGAAAAAGAAGAAAAGAAGAAGAAGAAGAGGTAGAGGAGGAGGAGAATAAGAATAAGAATAAGAAGAAGGAGAAAAAGAAGAAGGGGGAGGAGGAGGAGGAGGAAAAGGAGGAAGAGGAGGAGGAAAGGGGAGAGGGGTAAAATAGGATTAGAGTGGCCGCAGAACAAAGGGAAGGAGTTGGGAAAAAGGAAGATCATTAAAATAAAAAAAACGGATAAAAAAGGGTGGGGGGGTGGGGAACTTTAAGGAAAAAAAAAAAAAAAGAAAAAATGGTGGAAAGAATTGGGGGAAAAGAAGAAGGGACGGCCCCCCCCAAAAAGGGGGGGAAAGAAAGGCCCCCCCCCAAATCCCCACCCCCCCCAACCACCCCCCCCCCCCCCCCCTTACCCCCACTCTTTTTCATCCCCACCCTTTTCCCTTTCCTCCCCACCCCTCTCCCCCCTCTCCCCCCCCCCACCCCCCCCCCCCCCCAAACCCTTTCCCCCCCCCCCCCTTCCCTTTTTCCTTTTCCCCTTCTCCCCCTTTCCCCCCTTTTCCCCCCTCCCCCTCCCTTTCCCTCCCGTTCCCTTTTTTCCCTCCCCCCTTCCCTTCCCCCCATCCTTTTTTCCCTCCCTTCCTCCAACCCCTCCCCCCCCCTCCCCTTCCTTCCTCCCTCCCCCCCTCCCCCCTCCCCTCCTCCTTCCCCCCTTTTTCCCTTTCCCCCCTCTTTCCCTTTCCCATCCCCTTTTCCTCCTCCCCCCCCTTCTCTCCCTACCTTCCTCCCTCTCCCTTCCCGCCCCCCTTTCCCTTCCTCCCCCCCTCTTCCCCCTTTCCCATCTCTCCCTCCTCCCTCCCCGCCCCCTCCTCCCTCCGTTTTCCTTTCCCTTCCTTTTCCTCCCTCCTCCCTCCCCTTCCCCCCCCCTTTCTCTCTTCTCCCAGCACTCCAAAGGTTTTTGGGTTCACGGGGGAGACGAGGTAAAAAAGTTAATCGTATTGTTGCATCTTGCAGCATCACTTTGCAGTTTGTTTTTTAGGAGAATATGGGAGAGTTAAGGGTGTGGTGGAGGGGAGGGAGGAAGGAATGGGAGGGGAGGAGAAGGGCAGGAAAAGAGGGGGGAAGGGAGGGAGGGAGAAAAGGGGGGGAGAGAGAGAGAGAGAAAGAGAGAGAGAGAGAGAGAGAGAGGAGAGAGAGAGAAAAGAGAGAAGGAGAGAGAGAGAAGAAAGAAAAGGAGATGAGAGAGAGAGAGAGAGAGAGGGATGAATAGAATAGAAGATAGATAGATAGATGGTAGATAGAAGAAATAGAGAGAGAGAGGAGAGGAGGGAGAGAGAGAGAGGAGAGAGGGGAGAAGAGAGACAGAGAGACAGAGAGACAGAGAGAGAGAGACAGACGACAGAAGAGAGAGAGGGGAGAAGAGAAAAGAAGAGGGGCAGAGACAGAGACAGAGAAGAGAAGGGGAAAGGGGGAGAGAGAGAAGAGAGGGAGGAGGGAAGGGGGGAGGGGAAAAGAGGAGAGAGAGGAGAGAGAAGAGAAATGAATAGAGATAGAAGATAGATAGATAGGTAGATAATAGATAGGATAGGTAGATAGATAGATGATAGATAGAAGAGAGAGAGAAGAGAGAGAGAGAGAAGGAGAGAGAGGAGGAGAGAGAGAAGAGAGAGAGAGGAGAGAGAGAGGGGAGAGGGGGGAAGAGAGGGGGAGAGAGGGAGAGAGGGGAGAGAGAGGTTTTTGGGGAGAGGAGAGGGACGGAAAGCCAGA
Source organism: Penaeus monodon (assembly GCF_015228065.2). Lineage (NCBI taxonomy): Eukaryota > Metazoa > Arthropoda > Malacostraca > Decapoda > Penaeidae > Penaeus > Penaeus monodon. The sequence goes on from NC_051424.1 coordinate 20,281,262, forward strand.
GAGAGAAAGAGAAAGAGAGAGGGAGAGAGGCTGTCAAAGAGAGCGGCATTTGGTTGGGTGTGACGTTATCTTAATTAAAGCCGCCCTAAGGGAGTGAGTGCCAGGGAGAGAGGGCCAGTGTGTGCCAGTGCGTGCGTGTGTGAGTTTGAGTGCCAGTCCCTTCCGAAAGTCATTACTTGGTGAAATTTTCTTAGGGATGAGGTTAAAGGGAGAGAGGGAGGGAAGGGAGGGGGAGGGAGGGAGATGGAGGGGAAGGGAGGGAGAGGGAGGGGAATGGAGGGAAAGGGAGGGGAAGGGAGAGAGAAGGGAAGGGAGAGAGAGAAGAAGGGAGAGAAAGAGGAAGGGTGGGCAGGATAGAATGGGAAATTGGGGATGGAGTGTGAAGAGAGAGAGAGAGAGAGGGTAAAGTGAGGGGAAAAAAGGGGAGGAAAGAGAGGGAGAGGATAGAGGGATAGAGGGACGAAGGGAATGAAAAGAGAGAGGGGAGAGAGAGGCAGAGGATAGAAGGAGGAAAAGGGGGAAGGAGGGAAGGGATGAAGAGGGAGAGGAAAGAAGAAAGGAGAAGGAGAGTGAGGAAACGGGTAGAGGGAGGGGGATGAAAAGGGTGGAAAGAGGGAAGAGGCGTTAAGAGAAGAGAGGAAAAGGGAAAGGAGAGAAGAAGAGATAACGAATGTACGGGATAAAAGGATGAATTAGGAAGAAGGAAGAGAGAGAAAAAAAATGTGAAGAAAGGAAGAAGGGAAGGAAAACATACACAATGAAAGGAGAAGAAAAGAAAGGGAGAGAGAGGATAAGGATATTTAGGGAAGGACAGAGGGAAGAGAGCGAAGAAGGGAAGAGAGAGAAATGATAGGAAGGGAGGAAGAGAGGGAAAAGAGAGGAGAAGGGAAGAGAAAGAAGATGGGGAGGTAGGAAGGAAGGGAAGAGAGAGAAAGGATAGGGAGGAAGGGAGGGAGGGGGGAGGGAAGGGAGGGAGGGGAGACGGAGGGAGGCTGAGTTACGGCCCCTCCTCGGCTGGACAGGGAGATCTGTTTATGCCTGTAGGGTAGTGCATTATCTGTTTCTCTCTTGTCTTCGCCCAGATGACCTCTTTCTATATATTTTTCCTCGGGAGAAAGAGGGGGGGGAGAGGGGGGAGAGAGGGAGGGATGGAGGTAGGGGAGGGAGGGAAGGGAAGAAGAGAAATGGGGGGGGGGATGGAGGAAGGGAGGGAGGGAAGGGAAGAGAGAGGGAGGAGGGGAAGGATGAGAGGAGGAGGGAAGGAGGGAGTGGAAAAGAGAGGGGAGAAAAGAGGGAGAAAGGAAGGAAGGAAGAGAAGAGAGAGAGAGAGAGGGGAGAGAGAGAGAGAGAGAGAGAGAGAGAGAGAGAGAGAGAGAGAGAGAGAGAAGAGAGAGAGAGAGAGAGAGAGAGAAGGAGAGAGAGGGGATAGAGATGGGAGAAAAAAGAGAGAGGAGAGAAGGGAGAGAGAGAGAGAGAGAGAGAGAGAAGGGGAGAAGGAGAGAAAAAGGGGAGAGGGAGAAAGACAGACAACCAGACACTCACACAGGCAATCAATCAGACAGACAGACAAACGGACGCAAACAGAGAGACAGACAGACAAACGGAGTGATCCACATATAGCACTAATATCCGAATAAGAAGATAGATAGACAGACAGATAATGGAAAACGACGAGGGGAAACAAATATTCAACGAAGAGATGCCAAATGCAGATAGAGGCCGATAAAGAAATATTAGAAGGCATGTGGACTGTATGGAAACAACAGCTTTAGTGCTGAGAGAATGGGGTGAAAATATTCATGGGAAAATGCCACCTCTTCCACCTCCTCTTCCTCCCTTTTCTTCGTCTCTCTGTTCTCCACCTTCCGTTTTTATCGTTTTTTCTCTTTCCATAGTTTTTTTTTTCTTGTTTCCTGTTCTTCTTCCTCCTCTTTTCCCTCAATTTCTGTTTTCTCTGTTTCCCCGGCTATTCATCACCATTTCTTTTCACTGCCATACCCCCTCTTCTTCTTTCCCCTTTTTTCATCCTCCTGTCTCCTCTTTCTCTTCTTCCTTCCTTTCTTCTTTTTGTACTTCTTCCTCTACCTATTCTTCTATTTCCCTCCTCTCCTCCTCCCTTTCTATCTCTTCCAGTTCTCACTTTATTTATTTTTTTATTTCTCACCAATATCCTGTTCCTCCTCCTCTTCGTCACCTCTCTTATCCTTTTAATCTCCTGTTCCCCTTCCTCTTCTTCTTTTACTTCTACCTTCTGCTCCTCCCTCTCTCCTCATTTTCTCTTTGTTTGTCTCTTCCTTCTTCGTTTCCTCCACTTCTTCCTTTACATTTGCCCCTCTCTACCTCCTTCGTCACCTCCTCTTCATCCCTCTCTTCTCTTTTCCTCTTCCTCTTCCTTCTTCATCTTTTCCCTCACCTCTTCATTCATAATTTCTCCTCTTCTTTCTCCTTCTCCTCCCTCGCTTCCTCTTTTTCTTCATCCTTCTCGCTTCCTCTTTCTTCTCCTCCGTTTTTATTTTTTTAATCTTTTCCCTCACCTTCTCTACCTTCTCCTCCTCCTCCTCCTCGCTTCCCCTCTTCTCTTCCTCCTCAATGCCCCCTCCTCTTTCTCCCCTCCTCCTTCGTCTTTATCTTTTCTCTCATTTCTTCATTCACAATTTCCCCTCCTCTTTCTCCTCCTCCTCCTCCTTCCCCTTCATCTTTATTTTTTTCCCTCTCCTCTTCATTCACAATTTCCCCTCCTCTTTCTCCTCCTCCTCCTCCTCCGTCTTCATCTTTATTTTTTCCCTCACTTCTTCATTCACAATTTCCCCTCCCCAACTCCTTCTTTATCTCCTTCCCCACCTCTTCTTCCTCCTGCACAACACCTGTCTCTAAAATGCGACTTTCTGTATCTCATCCAGGATCAGGTAGCTAGGAATTTAATTAAGGCCAAGGTAAAGCGTTTTTAAATCTGACCTTTTGTCTTCATCTCTGTCTGTTTCAAAGTATCAGTGTAAGTGGCTCTTGTTATAAGCGTGTCTGTATCTCTCTCATATATGTGTACACATGCATACTTGCATACGTACATGCATACATATATACATACATACATACATTATACATACCTACATACATACATACATACTACATATATATAATATATATATATATAATATATATATATAATATATATATATATATATATAATATATATATATATAATATATATATATATATATATAATATATATATTATATATATATATATATATAATATATATATTTTATATATATATATATATATACAGGAATGCACTTACGCATCGCCCCCCCCCCCCACACACACACGGACGGAAGAACAGAGAGACAGGTAGAGAATTATAAGAATAAACAGCTGCGGCGATAGACAGATGGACACATATATGTAGATTCATTTTGATGTGGCTACTTGTTCTTCATAGGTCAATGTCTGTATTTTGGATGTATTGTCTGTCTGTACCTGTCTTTTCTCTCTTCTCTCTCTCTATTGTCTGTCTGTATTCTCTCTACTCTCTTCTCTCTTCTCTCTCTCGTCTCTCTCTCTCTCTCTCTTCCTCTTTCTCTCTTCCTCTCTTCCTCTCTCCCTCTTCCTCTCTCTCTCTTCTTGTCTCTCTCTCTCCCTCCCTCTCTCTCCTTCCTCCTCCCAATTACTTTTCCTGTCTCCCAACTTTTTATCCACCCCCCTCTCTCTTCCCTCCCTCCCTTCCCTCCCTCCCCCTCTTCGCAAATAAAACAAAAGCTAAGCGCCATTTTACCCCCCCTCCCCCCAGGTGGAGAGACCCCCGCAGCCATACATTCCGGTTCAAGCAGGACTTGCTCTCCGTCGCCCCTCCCCCAGCTGGTCCTCGAGGGGGCGGCGCTAATCCTGTGCCTCGAGGTCCTACTCAGACTGATGCTGACCTCAGGCAACGTCCTCGCGGGGGTAAGTTTGGAGTGGAGGTGGAGAGGCTGAGTTGGGGGGGGGTGGAAAGGGCTGCAGGAGGTGGAGTTTGAAGATGGATGGAGGGAAAAGATGTAGTAAAGGTGGAGATGGAGTTGGGGGGGATGGAGAAGGTGAGGTGATGAAGATAGGAGGGAGGATAGGAGGGAGGGGGAATTAGAAAAGGAGGAATAAGGAAGTGGAAGTGGAAGAGATATTAGGAGAAAGAGGAGGTAGAGGTAAATGGAAGATGGAAGTGAGAAGATAGAAGTGGAAGACAAAGGAGGGAATAGAGGAAAGGGGGGAAATATGGAGGTGAAGAAAAAGAAAATGAAACGTAAGAATTATCCAAGAAGAGAAAAGGAAGAGAGGAGAAAAAGAAAAACAAGAGAGAAAAAGGGAGATGATTAAAGAGTATTTCAGAGAGCGAATGTTTATTACATAATAACCGGCAATTATTACTGTAATATTTCACTCCATTATTATTATTCAACCACGTGCTTTAGTGTCATATATCACTGACCCTTCACCGTTATGTCAATTATTTCACTTACGTATTCGTTAGAGCAAATTAGCCTTTATCAACAGATCATTTTGTTGTATCAAAGAGCAGAATAATAAAGTAATAATAAGAGGAAGGAAGAAAAAGTAACGGAAAGAGAGATAGATTGAGAGAGAGAGTTGGGAGGGAGTGAGAGAAAGGGAGAGGGAGAGGGAGATGGAGAGGAAGAGGGAGATGGAGAGGGAGAGGGAGAGGGAGAAGAAAAGGGTTAGGATTAGGGCAAAGTCGAGGGAGAGGGAGATTGAGAGGAAGACGAAGAGGGAAATAGAGAAGGAGAGAGAGAGCGCGCGCGAAAGTGGGAGGAATGGGGCTAAAAGAGAGAGAGAGAGAGAGAGAGAGAGAGAGAGAGAGAGAGAGAGAGAGAGAGGAGAGAGAGAGAGAGAGAGAGAGAGAGAGAGAGAGAGAGAGAGAGAGAGAGAGAAAGAGAGAGAGAGAGGGAGAGAGAGAGAGAGAGAGACCAAGAGAGAAGGCAAATCGATAGACAAATGTGTGTGGCTCTTACTCTCCTAATGCTCAGTCTAAGTCTTCTTTTTTTTCTTTTTTTTTTTCACAATCACCACCATATTTACAGTTTCTCTTCAAAACAAAATCTGTTCACGATTTTCATAACATAAACATAAACATAAAAATAAACATAAACATAAAAATAAACATAATAATGATAATAATAATAATAATAATAATAATAATAATAATAATAATAATAATAATAATAATAATAATAATAATATAATAATAATAATAATAAT
>NC_051424.1:20291508-20301508 GCF_015228065.2 Penaeus monodon
TTATTCTTACTCTCTCTGTCTCTGTCTCTCTCTTCTCTTCTCTTCTCTCACTCTCTCTTCACCCCTCCCCCTCTCTCTCTCGCTTACTCACCTCTCTCTGCCCCTCCCTCCCTCCCTCCTCCCATCCCTACCCACTTTCCCCATATCTCTCTCTCTCTTTCTCTTATGCAATCAATATCTCAATATTCAATATGCAGCGAGGCAAAGTTTGCAAATATGGGTGTCTATGCTGGTGAGAGGGAGGCGGGGGTGGGGATAAGCGAGGAGGAGGAGGAGGAGGAGGGGGAGGAAGAGGGGGAATAAGGGCCTTTGAGGGGAGATAAGGAGAGGGGAAAGGTTGGAGGGAAGAGGGGAGAAAGGGAGAGAGCTGAGGGGAGATGGAAGTTTGAGATAAGGTGAGAAAGATAGCGGGAGGGGGAGTCTGGAGAGAGAAATGGAAGGGCAAATGGAGGGTGGGAGAGAGGGAAAGAGATATAAAGAGGGAGATGGAGAGATAGATAGACAGATAGATAAACTGATGGAGGAGAGAGAGAGAGAGAGAGAGAGAGAGAGAGAGAGAGAGAGAGAGAGAGAGAGAGATAGGAGGAGAATATGAGATAGACTAGAGAATGCTGACAAATGGCTCAAAAAGAGATTAAAATAATTTATGATGCTAATGATAATGATAATAGTAGCAATAACAATGGTTATTATTATTTCTAATAACTTACTATCATTACTATCATTGATCATTATCATCATCATTATCACTCTTAAATTATCATAACCTATTATTATTATTATCATTTTATTATAATAATTAATATTATCATTATTATCAACATTATCAGTATCATTACTTTTAGTGTTGTTATTATTATCATTACTGTTATATTATCATTGATATATTTATGTTCATTATTATTACTAATGTTATCATTCCTATTTTTTTTTATCATTATTATTACTGTTATTATTATTATTATTGTTATTATTCTATTATTATTATTATTATTATTATTATTATTATTATCCTTATCATAATAGTTATCACTTAATTATCATGGTTAATTATGTTATTATTAGTAGTACTGCCGTAAATATTATCATTATTGATATCATTATCATTATTTCTATTATTGTTTTATTGTTTTTGTTATTATCATAATCGTAATTATTATCAATATCATTATCATCCTTATCATTATCATTACCATGATAATTACTATTATTGTTATCATTATTATTACTCTTACTATCATTATTATATATTTTTTTGTTATAACACTTACAATAATGATAATAAAAATAAAACTAATAATGATAATAACAATAATAATAATAATGATAAAAGTGAAAATAATAACAATATTAAAAATAACAATAATACGAAGAAAAAAATTAACATGAAGAAGAAACAGTAGAAGAAAAGAAAAAGAAAATAAAATACAAAGAAAATCAATAAAACAGCAATAAGAGAGAGAACGTAATGTGCTTCCTGTCCGCCGACGATCCACAGAAGGCGAACCAGTGAACCTCTGACCAGTGAACCTCTGAACCAGTGAACCTCTGAACCAGTGAACCTCTGAACCAGTGAACCTCTGAACCAGTGAACCTCTGAACCAGTGAACCTTTGAACCAGTGAACATTTGAACCAGTGAACCTCTGAACCAGTCAACCGTTAAACCAGTGAACCTCTGAACCAGGGAACCATTGAACCCGTGAACCTCTGAACCAGTGAACCTCTGAACCACTGAACCTCTGAACCAGTGAACCTCTGAACCACTGAACCTTTGAACCAGTGAACCTCTGAACCAATGCTTTTCATGTCCCATTGCAAAGTGCAGTTTTATGCTGTTGGTGAAACGGTTCTCAGCTTAAGGACGAAGAAGTGAGAAGAGAAGGAGGGAACAAGATGAAGGAAAAGGAAAAGGAGAAATAAGATAGGAAGGAGGGAATACAAAGGAAAATGATGAAAATGAAAACGGAAGAGGAAGTGGAGGAAACAGGATAGGAAAGGGAGAATACAAAGGAACAGTGGAATAAAAAAAAAATTGAAAGAAAAAACAGGGAAACAGAATAGGGAGAGAATAAAAAGGAAAAAATGATTAAAAAAAAGAGGAAGAGGGACCAAAGATGTAAAGGAATTAACGAAAGTGGAAGGAGAGGAAATGGTTAGGAAGAAGGGAAGATGGAAAAAGAGAGAAATTAGGAAGAGCGAGAAGGAAAAGGATTAAGAATAATGAGTAGGAGGGGAGGGAGGGAAGGAGGAAGAGGGATAGAAGAGGCTTAGAAGGAGCAAGGGAGAAGGGAGAAGAGGGAGGAGAGGGAGGGGGAGAGGACAGGAGGCGAAGGAAGAGAAATGGGCGAGAGAAAGGCAAGGCGTAGGAGAGGAAGCAGTGAATAGAAGAATAGGATTTAATAAATAAATGGATATATAAATAAACAAATAAATATATATTTATATATATATATATATATATATATATATATATATATATATATATGTATATATCTATATGTATATATATATATATATATATATATATATATATATATATATATATATATATATATATATATGTGTGTGTGTGTGTGTGTGTGTGTGTGTGTTTTGTGTACGGCGTGTGGTGTGTGTGTCGTGTGTGTGTGGTGTGTGTGTGCGTGTGTGTGTGTGTGTGTGTGTGTGTGTGTGTGTGTGTGTGTTTGTGTGTGTGTGTGTGTGAATGTGCGTGTGTGTGTATGTTACTTTCCATGTTAGTATTCCGTAATGATTCGCCAAAGGGTAAAGTGAACGAAATAAAGAGTTTCCCTTTTCGACGAAACAGACCTAAACCAAATGCAAAAGTTAGAATCAACAAAAGAATAAAAGAACCTCAAAAATCTGAAAACAAAGAAAAAAACAAAGAAAACAAATAAACAAAACAAAAACGAAGAAAGAAAGAAAAGAAACCAAAGAAAGAAGAACAGAAAGAAAAAGAAAAAAAAAAGAGAAAAGAACAGAAGAGAAAAGGAAACTGAAAGAAACGAGAAAGAGAAAAGGAAAGAACGGAAGGAGGAGAAAGGAAGAAGGAGAGAGGAAGACGGAGGAAGAAGAAGGAGGAAGGAGGAGGTGGGAGGAAGGAGGAAGAGAAAGATGGAGGAGGAGGAGGAGGAAGGAGGAAGTGGAAGGAGGAAAAGGGAAGGATGAAGGAAGAGGCGTAGGGGGAGGAGGAGGGAGGAAGGAGGAGGAAGAAGGAGAAGGAAGAGACGAATAAGAAAGAGGAAGAGGAGGAAAAGGAGGAACTGGGAAGGAACGCGTCCATCCTGTCTGAGAGACTTGCTGATGATGAAATAGACTGAAGGAGGAGATGAAGAAGAAGAAGAAGGAGGAGGAGGAGGAGGAGGAGAAGAAGAAGAAGAAGAAGAAAAAAGAAGAAGAAGAAGAAGGAGGAGGAGGAGGAGGAGGAGAAGAAGAATAAGAAGAAGAAGAAGAAGAAGAAGAAGAAGAAGAACAACAACAACAACAACAACAACAACAACAACAACAAGGAGAAGATGAAGAAGAAGAGCAAGAATAAAAAGAAGAAGAAAAAGATGAAAAGAAGAAGAAGAAAAGGAAAAAGAAGAAAAAGAAGTAGAAGCAGAAAGAAAAGAAGTAAGAATAGGAATAGGAGAAGGATGATGAGAATACCAAATAGAAGAAATAATAAAAAATCACTAGCTTCAGATATACAAAGAAAAGAGAAAACAAAAAGAAAGAGGGAATAAAGAAGCTTCAAAAGTAAAAGAGAAGAAAACTAAAACAGAAGATGAAAGTCCAAAGAAAAGGGAAGAGACGCAACAATAATAACAATAAGAACAAAAGAAACAAAAAGAGATGGAAAGGTATAATATAAGAGGAGAAAAAAGGGGAAAAAAATTGGGAAAAAAAAAAGAGAAAAGAAGAAAGTGGAAATAAAAAGTGATGGAAAAGATGGACTAAGGAGAAAAGAGAAAAGAGAAAATACAATAATTGAGAGAAGAGAGAAAAAAGTGATAAAAAGGAATAATAATGGTAATGATAATAATAATAATGATAATAGTAATAATAATAATGATAATAACAATAATAATATTGACAATAAGTATAGTAATAATAATAGTAATAATAATAATAAAAAAAAAATAAAATAAAATAATAATAATACTACTATTAATACTACTAATGATAATAATGGTAATAATAATGATAATAATGATAACAACAACAATAGCAATAATAAAATGACTAGACAGATAGATAAACAAGAAAATAAAACAAGAGAAAAATTCCCAACGTGTAATCTCAGGGCAATTAAGTACTAATATTACATTTATTCCCAAGGCGACCAGATCAGCGTGGAACTGAACTGAAAAGCTCTCTGTAATGTACAATGAAAAATCAATGTTTCAATGTGTACGAGGCTAAGATTTGTTTAAGTGTCTTTGCAATAGGGTATCTCAAGTCTGCAATATGCATTTTACGGAACGAATATGCTCTTCATGGAAAGATGTTGGTTGTTGTGGTGAAAATGGTGATAAAGGAGGTTATGGTGATAATGATGGTTATGATGATGATGGTGGTTGTAATGATAGTGATGATGATGATGGTAATGGTCGTGGTGGTAATGATAATGATGATGATGTTAATAATTGTGATGATGGTGATGATTAAAGTGGTAGTAATAATAAATGAGGATAACGATGATGATGGTGATGACGATAATGGTAGTAATGATGGTAGTAATGAAGAAAAAAAAGAAAGAAGAAAAAAAGCTATTGTAACAATACAAAAACAGTAAAAGACCAAACAAAAAGACTGGTTTCCATGGCAACCTCTCCCCCCCCCCAAACCGACCGAGCTCCAGCCTAAGACGCGTTAATTAAACCTATCGGCTTAAAATCGACCTTGCCTACAATGCTTGTATCTTGCAGGGATCTCGAGAGGGGCTGCCAGCTGTTGCAAAACGACTATTAGCAGTAGGATTACTTGCAATAAACGTTGCATCATCTGCATAAGAGAGCAGTACATTCGCTTTGTTATTCTCCCTAACGGTGCAATACGAACGGAAAATATGTTGCAATACTGTTTAGAATTCCCGTAATAATAGTTATTTAACGAAGGAGACCTGATATTGACACCGATGCTCTGGGTTTAGCTTTGTTCGAAATTAATCTAATTAACAGATTAATATCAGTTGATTTTAGTACGTGCAACAAACTTTCATGATAATTGTTCTGTCAGAATATGGCGTCAATTGAAACTAGACTTCTTATTTGTCTATTTGTTTTTTCCTATTAATATTACTAATATCATTATTATTATTTTTTTTTTGGTTACTACTATTACATTATCATTAAGATGATAATAATGATAATGTTAGTAAAAGTAATGTTACTGATAGAGAACAATGGTAATAACTTTTGTTGTTATTTTCATTACAATTATCATCATTATCAATATTACCATTTTTATTAATATTGAATTTTTGTTATATTATAATTATCATCATCACCATTAACATTATTATCATTATTGGTATCCTAATAATAATAATGATAATAATAATGATAATAATAATAAATAATAATAATAATAATAATAATAATTATTATATTATATAATATTATTATTATTATTATTATTACTATTATTATTTTATGGTAATAATATGATAATAATAGTAATAACTATTATTATTTATCAGTATGATTATGATGATGATGATTACTACGACTACTACTACTATTATTATTACTATTGTTGTTGTTATTGTTATTATTATTATTATTATTATTATTATTATTATTATTATTATTATCGTTGTTGTTGTTGTTATTATCATTATCATTATTCTTATCATAACTATTACTTTTGTCATTATTATTATTTTCATTATTATTATTATTATTATTACTATTATTATTATCGTCAACATCATCATCATCATCATCATCAATCATCATCATCATCATCATCATCATTATGATCATGATCATCATCATTATCATCATCATCATCATCATCATCATCATCATCATCATCATCATCATCATCAACATCATCACCATCATCATCATCATCATCAATCATCATCATCATGTTCTTACCCTGACAGGAAAACAGACCAACACTGTATCTTACACTTTGTATCACTTTTTGTTAACTCGCAAACTTTTCGAAGAAAGTTAGTTTTTCGCTCCAATATTTAGAAGAGCGAAGAGAGAGACAATAACCTCTTTTCTTCACTTTCATTTGCATATTGGGAAAAATTAGGTGTAGCTGAAACCCCAAAAAAGGGTCGTTTGAGTAAAGTAAGTAATTTGTGATGGTTAAAGGTGTAATAAAGATAATGATAGTAATGGTAATAACAATGATAATGATATGGTACTGATGATAATGCTAATAATATTTTGATTATGATTATTATGATCATCGTTATTATCCTCATCATTATTATCTTAAAAATAACAATAATAATATTGATGATGATGGTGATGATGATAATGATACTAATGTAATGATGATGACATTGTGAGTTTATCCTCAATAATGTGATAAGAAAAAGAAATATTACAAGAAAAAATGAGACAAAAAATGATAAGACAAGTAAACATATACGAGTTAGAATTAAAGAAATTCATAATGAAAGAATAGAAAAAAAAATAGTAAAAGTAATAATAATGAAGATAATAGCAGCTTTAGTAGCACTAGTAGTCATAATAATGATTCTACTACTACTATTACTAATGTTACTACTTCTGTTAATTCCAATGATAATAAAAATAATAATGATGATGATAATATCAATAATAATAATGATAATAAAATAATCATATCAACAACAATAATGATAATAAATTTAATTATATCGTTAATAACAATGATAATAATGATAATCATATCGACACTGATAATGTTAATGATAATATAAACAACAGCAACAATAATCATCATTATCATTACAATTAAAAAGAAAACTGAAGTGATAAAGGTATCAATATAAGTAAATGTCTCCAATAACTACAGTAACACTATAAAAGGGACTTTGGACTCGCCTAGGAATAGGAAAATTTGACATATTAGAATCCGTACAAACAAAGGTCCCTATAACGTAAAAAAAAAAAAATGTTTTTAAACCCCGATAGTATGAGGATGAAATCACCCTGAAATAAGTAGCTGCAAAATCACCAACAGGAATGGGTTATTAGATTAACCAAAATATGTCAAAATAACAAAATGTAAAATGCTCTGAAACAAACAGATATAAAGTGAAAGTCGTAAGTGTCAGAGAAAGAGGAAGAATATTTAAGGAATGAAAGAAAGAAGAAAAGAGAGAGAAAAAAAGAGAGTAATGAAAACCATAAAAGGAAAGAGATTATTTGATTGTGAAGATGCGTTATAGCAAGAGACTAAATGAATGAGAGAAAGAAAATGATAATCTGTTAATTATTTGATTTCAGTGTGATATCCTATCTGGAGGTGATTAATATATGAAGGCCACCTATAAGAAATATATCCTTTAAGAACGCAAAGAAGTGAATTATTCCGCTGTAATGAAATAACAAATCATCTAGAGTTTCAAAGATTATAGATACCATACATTAAATTGTATTTATCTCTGCATCTATCTAAATATCAAATAGAGATGTAAACATACACAAACACTCACGCACACACACACACACATACGTGTGTGTGTGTGTGTGTGTGTGTGTGTGTGTGTGTATGTGTGTGTGTGTGTGTGTGTGGTGTGTGTGTGTGTGTGTGTGTGTGTGTGTGTGTATGCGTGTGTGTGTTCACACGAATCAATATGACAATACGGAACGAAGGACAGTGAAAAGTAGTGGTCGATTTCATACACGTTGGTAGCTCTGCTGTTAAATGCATGCTATAGACCACCCAGGTAGCGGGATATTATAAACATAATCAAAGGCCTGTAGCATCTTCGAAATCCCTAACACGCGCTAGCCGTTTACAACCACGTTACTGGAACCTGTTGAAACAAACTTTCGTTTTGTATGTCTCTACAAAATATCAAATGAAAAGCTGTGTGTTTTGATTTGTTGTTATTTTACAAGCACTAACACAAATAAATACAATTGACTACTAGAATTACCCAGTTGTGTGGATTCGTAGTCAATGTGAACTGTAAACTCACTCTCGAGGAATACGATTATATAAAAGTTGTTAATTATTCATGCAAAGAACAGTGGATATAATAAGATGAAGAAAATTTTGTTTGGCTAAATCTGAGCATGTTAACTTTCCATTTAAAGAACAGTGGATGTAACAAAAGAGAGAAAAGAAAACGTTTAACTGAATCAGAGCGGAGATGGTGTGTATAAACAATGTAATTCGCATATTAGCTCAGTTTTTTTTCTTCCATCTGGAGCTTCCTTCTCATGCTTCCAATTAGAATCCATACCAGCATATTTAAGTGCTTTAATAGATTCCTGTTGACGTTTTAAAAAGAAAAAAAGATAAATAACTTATTTCTTCAAGAGTATATATCAGAACAAGCTTCGACCATCCTATTTTTTTTTGTGGGGATCACGGGTTAAAATCAAACAATGTACTAAGGTGTTCGGCGTTTTTGGAATGCTACACAAAAGGTCTTACGAGTTATAGGCTTCGAAAGGACGGTGAATAAGCTGACGGACACTATTGATATCGACGTGTGTATGTGTCAGAGTCTATCTATGTATCTGTCTATATATCTGTCTATCATCATATATATAAAAATTTAATACACACACACACACACACACACACACACACACACACACACACACACACACACACACACACACACACACACACACACACAATTCTATATATATATATGTATATATATATATATATATATACATATGTATATATATATATATATATATATATATATATATATATATATATATATATATATTTTTTTTTTTTTTTTTTTTTTTTTTTTAACAGCCATTTATTCCACTGCAAGAAATCGGCCTCTCTCAATTCATTATTTGGCAGTCTCACCCTTGCCTCATTGGATGCCCTTCCTAATCAACCGCGATTCGGTGTACTTAACACCTGTGCCATGGCGGCGACTTATATATATATATATATATATATATATATATATATATATATATATATATATATATATATATATATATATATATATATATATATGCACCGTGGGTATTTGACTCTGCAAGAATGCAGCACCGTGGGTATTTGACTCTGCAAGAAACCTTGCAAGGAAGGAAAGCCATAAGGACGACAATGACAATAAAAAAAAACGGAAATCAAGGCAACGAAAATGCACTACATCAGAATCCACAAGTGATGAGGACAGCTGCTCAGACACTGAATCAGAATCATCGAGCATCGACGAAAAACAGTGGAGATCTAAACGACTTCGAAAACACAGCACTACTGAAACTTCAAGTGATGATGGTGCCATGATAGCACACCGGCCCAAACGAAAAATTCGCAAATCCCAGAAGAACCGCTCCCGCTCAAAACCATCCGATCAAGGAGCTGACAAAAAAAACATTTGTGGAGGTAATACAAATGTTGCAAGTAAAACTTCCCAAGCTAAATGGTAGTAGTCCTGAGGAGTATTGGGCCTACCGGAGTCGGTTTGAGCAAGAAGTACTTCGCACCTCTATGCACCCACAGGTAAAACTGAACCGCTTATTTGACCTTTGCGATACAAAGGTGAAAAGGTACATTACCCACTGTATGGGACTGCCAAAGAAGGAGGGCTTAACGACAGCACAGGTGGAAGCTGTAAGGAGCGAGGTGCCCCCCCCCCCCCCATTGTTTAAGTGATAGTAACAGCTGCTGATGACATGTGCCTTGCTGGACTCCGGTAGTTCCTGCTCTTTCTGTTCCATCAAGGTAGTAGAAATGCTTTGGCCAAAGGAGAGAAGAGAGACAACGGTGATTACTACACTGACACAGGAAACTTACCATGACACCAAACAGGTTGATCTCATGGTCAAGGGACTGTACACAGGAAAGAATACCACT
>NC_051424.1:20319008-20321508 GCF_015228065.2 Penaeus monodon
TCAAGTGTCGGCATATGTAGTTCTGTGGAGGAGAGAGTAAGAGAGAAGGAAAATGAGGAGTAAAGGAAAAGGAGAAGAAAGGGGAAAGAAGAAGAGGAGGATGGAAGGAGGAAGAGAGAGGAAGGAGAGGGAGAAGAAGGTGGAAGGGTGGAGGGAGGGAGAAGGGGCAGTGGGAGAGGGTGGAGAGAGGGAGGAGTAGAAGTAGAAATAGGAAGAGAAGGGGGGAGAGGGGGAGGAGGGAGGGAGGGAGGGAGAAGTAGGAGGGAGGGAGGGAGGGCGGACGATGGAGGGAGCGAGGGGGAAATAACTGAGAAGGAAGCAGAAGAAGGAGAAAGGGAGAGGGGAAAGGAGGAGGAGGAGGAGGAGGAGGAGGAGGAGGAGGAGGAGGAGGAGGAGGAGGAGTAGGAGAAGGAATGAGGAGGGAGATTAGCTTCCAGTTCCGAGAAACGCCTCTATAGCTTAATTATGTGACCAGCTGAACGCACATGCGAGAAGAAAGAAAGAAATATATTACCTCATCACTGCACCAATTTCCTGACCATGTCCTGAATGCTTCTGTAACATTAAAAAAAAACATATTTTCATATCATTTCGGTACATTCTTCATTCCTAAAATCCCAGAGGTCACCAACAACAACAACGACAACAACAACAACAGAAAGTAAAATATCCAACTCACAGACGCGTTTAAAAAAAATTGTTTTCCTGAATGTCTTCAAAGCTTTGCTGTCTTGGAATGTCAGTTGGCGGAATAAACTGCCACGTGATCGAATTAAAGTCACGTGACCGACGGCCGTTCGCGAGGAAATGAGCAGTCAACGTTTATCAAGGCAGTTGCTACCTCGTGCGCCCGTTCCTTCAAAGGGAGAGAGACGGAGAGCGGGCGGGAAGGGGACGATTGATTAGTTAATGACAATATATATATATATACATATATATATATATATATAGATAGATATATATAATATATATAGAGATATGATATAAATATATGGTGTGGGTGTCTAGAGAGAGAGAGAGAGAGAGAGAGAGAGAGAGAGAGAGAGAGAGAGATGAGAGATGAGAGAGGGGTGAGAGAGAAGAGACTAGAGAAGAGAGAGAGAGATGTATGTATATATACATATATAGTAATATATATGAATATATATATATATATATATATATATATATATATATATAAATACATATATATATATGTATATGTATATATATATTTATATATTCATATAGGTATATACACACAATCGTTTTTACTACATTTTATTTCATATTACTGAGAAAATTAGTGATAAACTTTCGCTTCGGAAAGATGAAATTTCGCCCCCCCCCCACATAAAAAAGGAAGAGAAAAATCGCAAAGTCAAAATCTAAACACCTTATATTATGCAAGACGAAATTGCAATGCAGTGGCCTCGTAAATTTTCCGAGAATACATAATTCAGGAGATATTAAAGAAATTCTTCCTTGACGCCAGATGCAATGTTGACAGCGGAGTTGCAAGACAAATATTAACTAAATGAATTATAGTCGGAGTAATCTTCTTTTCTGTCACCAAAAAAAAAAAAAAAATGTTGATTACGAAATTAGGAACTTGTGTATCTTTGGTACTGGGGGCGGGGGGGGGGGGGCGGGTAGATAGATAGATAGAGAATAGGAGGGGAGGGGGGAGGGGGGTGGGGGTATGTAGATTAAGAGAAAGAGAAGGGGAATATGAGACAGACTGATGAAGAAAGGGCGAGAAAAGGAAATAGATGAAAAGAGGGGATGGAAGATGGGGAAATATGTAGACAGAGAGGAAGGAGGGGAGAAGACAAACGATGAATAAGGGAATGGAGAAAAAAAACAATAGGGGAAAGAATGATGGAAAATAAGAGAGAGAGAAAAAAAGAAAGAATTAGAGAAAGAGGGAAATACAGAAAAAGTTAAAGAGAATAAGGGGGGGAGGCAGGAGAAGAGAGAAAGGGAGAAAGAGAGAGAAGAGAGAGAAGAGGAGAGAGGAGGCTATAATTGAGCTATATATAAATTGAGACACTCTTAAGATACGATCAGGAAAGATATACGTTACCTAATATTTGGCAATTATTTATCTATTTTAGCCACGCGGGAAAAAGGAAGAAAGAACGGAAATAGAGAGAGGGAAAAAACGAGGAGTTTTTTTTTTTTTTAGGAAAATTTGAGAAAGGAGAAGAAAGCAAAGAACAAGAATAAATATGGAAGATATGTAAAACAAGAAAGCGAGATTGGAAAAGGAGAAGAAGAAAATATAGAAAATACATTGAAAAAAAGGGATATATAGATAAAGTGAGGAAAGGGAAATTAGGAGAAACATAGATAAGGATAATTCGAATGCATGGAAGAACAAAGAAATAGAATAGAAGTGATAAAAAAAGAGAGAGAGAGAAAGATTATACAAAAAAGAAAGATATGGAGATAATTTGGAAGATACATAAAATGAAGATTATCTTAAAAAAACTAGAAAAAAAAAAAAAAAAGTAAAATA
>NC_051424.1:20324008-20329008 GCF_015228065.2 Penaeus monodon
GAGAGAGAGAGGAGACGAGAGGAGGGAGATAGAGAGGAGATAGGAGTGAGAGACAGTGTGAGAGAAATTCAGAGAGAGAAGGAGAGAGAATGATTAGGAGCCAGGCATGATAGTCCCTACAATAAACATGATGATCAGCGTGCTTAGGGTGTAAAAAAACACAGCTAAGGCATCTTTACTTCACCGTTTGCTAAGTGATGATGCTGTAGTGAGGCTGCCCCTCCCCTCAGGCTGTAACGCTGATAACATAATAGTTATAAATCACGTTCTTGACACGTGGCAAAAGGAGGTGAAGAAAGAAGTTTTACGTCAATATATATGTCTCGTGGAAAGGGAAAAAATAAAACGATATTGGCGTGTCTACCGCTGCAAAAAAGAAAAGAAAAAAAAAAGATAAAAAAAAAGGAATAGGTAAAACAGCGAACATGTATATACGTATTTATGTGTGTACTGTGTATACGTGTGTGTGTGTGTGTGTGTGCTGTAAGGTATTTACGTGTTAAACGGAATATTTTAAATAATATAACTCATATAAAGTGAACGCATTATCTAGATTATGATATTAGATACATAAAATGTAATTAGATCATACAATTCAATAATAAAGAAACATGACAATTGCAAATAGACAGTAAAAAAAAATACATAAAGATAAAAAAAAAAATAGCAGAAAGGAAATGAAAAACTGGAAGCACAAAGATTATTAAAAAAAACATAAAGACACAAGAAAAAATACATAAAAAGAGAGAGAGAAAAGAAAGAAAGAAAGAAGGCATGATGCCATATTCACCGTGAAAATACAATAGTCACAAAATACACATAGATATAAGCAGGCCAACAAAACCCTTCAGAAAACACATTTAGGACCACGACCGAGAAACTCTACGGGTGTGACTACCCAGGGATCGTGACGGGGAAACCACACAGCACCCTCAAAATAGCTGTCTTTTGTGCCTACGGGAAAAGTCGAGGGAAAAATCATTTAGAGAAGTTCTGTTTGTGTCCCGATGGAGATCAGCTGTTAACACGTGCTGCTGGTAGTGTTGTTCAATGTTGTTTTTGTCTCTTGTAATTTACTTTTCGTTTTTTATCCTCAATTGTATTCTATACTTCTAATTAGATGTCTTGTTGACATAATCTTCTCTCTCCTCGCTCTCTTTCTCAGTCTCTCTCTCTCTCGCTCTGCTGCTCCTCTCTCTCTCTCTCTCTCTCTCTCCTCTCTCTCTCTCTCTCTCTCTCTCTCTCTTTATTTCCTTTCGTTTCTTCATTTCTGTTTTTTCTCTCTCTCCATTTTTTTAATTATTCTTTTCTTCCTCTCCCCCATTTCTTATATCCTTGTGAACGGCGTCATGCTATCTTCCTGCCTTTCCCACTCTATTCATCCTAGCCTATCTACTCTTGCTCCTGTTCTCCTAACCCCTTTCTTTTCTTTCTTTCCCACTCTCAATTTCACACTTTCGCGTTCTCCTTAGCCTTTCTCTTCCGACACCCACTCGACCTCGTTTCGCTAGTATCTCCTTATCTTCCCATCCTTTTCTCTCTTTGTTCTCACTCGCACCTTGACGAAAATTTATTTCGGTCCCCTCCCTGACAAACCGCCCCACACGTTTTTTTGGACCCCTCTCCTCCGTCCTCTCCGCTTCCTCCTCTATTCACTCCCCTTTCGCATCCTTTTCTGCCCCCCCCCCCGCCCCCAATCTTACCCCTTCTATCTATCTCTCCCCCACCCACCCTCCCCAATCTTTCTCCACCACTATATAATTCTCTCCCCTCTTTATCTCTTTATTTCTCTCCCTCCTTCTTACCCCCCATATCTTTCTATCCCTCCCCCACCCTTCGCCCTTCCTTCTCTCTCCCTCTCACTAACCTTTTCCTCTCTTTCTCTCTCCATTTCCCTCTTTATCTCTCCCTCTCACTAACACTTCCCCTCTTTCTCTCTCCTTTCCACTAGCCTCTTTCCCTATTTCTCTCTCCCTTCCCCCCTACCCCCCCCTCCTTCTCTCTCCTTCCCCCTACCCTCCCCCTCTTTCTCTCTCCCACCCCCACCCTCCCCTCTTTCTCTCTCCCTACCCCATACCCTCCCCCTCTTTCTCTCCCTCTTCACCCACCCTTCCCCAGATCTCTACCTACCCATACCCTCCCACTCGTTCTCTCCCTCACACCACCCTTCCCCCCTCTCTTCTCCTTTAACCAAAATTTCCGAACCTAAACAGCCCTTATAATACAATGAAGTATAGTACAAACCTAACAGAGCATTCATGCATTACAAATACGTTTTCCCCATTTGGCAAAGGGCAAATTCACTATGCAATACGAGGGGGGAAATTGATACACACAATGCATGCTATGAAAACAATGTTGCAGTCACATCGCTGTTGATACACCATTTGCCGCTAAACGCATGCGGTTGAATGCCAATGTTGTTACAGCTTAATCCTCCACCGTCATGTTATCTCCTGTTTGTCATAAAATCGGATTTTCCACGTAACATAGATTCGCTTGGAACCAACTTGCGAAATGTATTTTCCATATGGTTTTCATCAACATTTCAAAACGTATTCAGGAAATTTTCATAATTCCTGTTATCGTCATGCTCACAGAAGCAGAGGTGTGTGTGTGGCGTGGTAATATATAGAGTATATATATATTATATATATAGATAGAGAGGAGAAGAGATAATAGACATACAGACAGACACACACACACACACACACACACACACACACACACCACAACACACAAACCACACACAAACAAACACACACACACCACACACACACCACATATATAGAAGATAGAAGAACAATATAGGATAGAGATATAAGAGCTATATATATGTGTATATACAGATATAGATAGAGATATATTATATATTATATAGAGAGTAAGATACATATTATAATCTGTGGATAGAGAATATATATATATATATTATAGATATACGAGAGAGATAGATATATGATAAATACATAGACACATATAGGCTACTATATATATAATAGTATATAGTATATATGAGATTATAGATGATAGAGATAGAGAATATTATACTATATATAAATAGATTATATATATATCTGGATATATATATATAAGTAGATATATATAATATATATATATTATACATATACTATGTATATATTAGATAGATAGATAGATAGATAGATAGATATAGATTATAGATTTACATGGGTGATGTGTGTGGTGTATTAGACACCGCACACCACACTCATTTATATATATAGGATGAGATATATATATGATTATTATATATATATGAGAGTAATATAGAGATATATATATGATCGTAAGCGATGAGTCTAAATCTAGCGAGCGATCTATAACATAGAAGAGTATAGATATATAATATATATAGGACATATATAGTAATATATATACATATCTAGCGTATTATTAGCCTTTATTTCCGATACACGTTTTCATCGAACGATGCATCTATCGATCTATATATCTATCTATATATATATCTATCTATATATAGATATATGATATCTCTACACACACACACACACACCACACACACACACACACACATATATAAGAGATATAGATATATTATATATATAGCTAACTATATATATATATACAGAATAATATATGTGTGTGTGTGTGTGTGTGTGTGTGTGCGTGTTGTGGTGTGTGTGTGGTTGTGTGTGGGGTGGTGTGTGTGTGTGTGGTGGTAACATTATATATATGTATATATAAATATAATATACCTATATGATAGATATATATATATATATATTATATAGGATATATATGTATATATATATCTATATATATATAATATGTGTGTGTCGTGTGTGTGTGGGTGGGTAGTGTGTGTGTGTGTGTGTGTGTGTGTGTGTGTGTGCGTGCTGGTTGTTGTGGAGTGTGTGCGTCTGTGTGAGTGTGTGTGTGTGAGAGGGTGTGTGTGCGTGGTGTTTTGTGTGTGTGTGTGTGTGTGTGTGTGTGTGTGTGTGTGTGTGTGTGTGTGTGTGTGTAGAATAGGATTCTCGTGGATTCGTAATATGATGCGCGCGTGTATACTTTAAGTGTGTATGGGTCATTCGTTAAGTATGTCAATTATTTCTGTCAATTATCACCCTAATTTACATCAAAATTAATTTGCTTCAAGTCCGCAGGCACATGAGTTATATCAAACACATTGTCCTTAATTTACATCAAAATTAAGAAATTCGATGTAAGCTATATATATATAGTAGATATGATACATATATAGATATATATATATATATATAATATATAGATCGTATATGCATACAGTCATAGTGTATGGTGTGATATATATATATATACATACCCCCTATACATATTATTATAGTATATACATATATATATTATATAGATATAAGAGATAGATATATAAATATACATATACATAGTAAATATGTAATATAGATACCATCATAAAAAAGATTAATAATATATCTGTGATGTATATAATATATAGACACACACACACACACACACACACAACATATTAGAGTAATATATATATTATATATAATATATAATATATATATATATATATATATATATGTAATATAAATACCATTCATAAAAAGATAATAAGAGGAAGATGAAACAGAATAAAACGAGGAAAGACTGAATTAGGAAGGCAAAAGAAAAACAAGAAACGAAGGAAAGGAGAGAGATAGAAAGAGAAAGAAAAAGAGAAAGAAAGAGAAAGTAGGAAGAAGATGCTATTCGATTCCCTCCCGTCTTATAAATCCAAGGAAAATTCCTCGCCACATTGCATCTGATAAGAAAAGAAGAAGATGAAAAAAGAAAAGAAAAAAAAAACGAAAAAAAAAAGAAAAAGATGAAAAAAGAAAAGTAAAAACCGAAAAAAGAAAAGAAAAAGATGACAAAAGAAAAAGAAAAAGAAAACGAAAAAGAAGAGGAAAAAAAAAAGAAGAATTCAAATTTAGAAAAGAAGGAAGGATAGAAAAACAAATAAAACAGAAGAAAAGGTT
>NC_051424.1:20385766-20390830 GCF_015228065.2 Penaeus monodon
ATAAGAAAATAAGAAGATTACGAAAGCGATCCGATTAATTGTTATGATAGCTTTCCATAAGAGAAATTAATAGCATTTGTTTAAAAAAAAAAAAAACAATTTTCCGACATACCAATTTTGAATAAGCACATAAATCGGATATTCAAATCTGGTTCGTCTTAATGGGCCGAAACAGAAGGGAATATCAATAGTGTTGTCTTTCGCCAAAAGCACTCAGCTTGATAGCTTTGGGGAGGGGGTAGTGAGGGGGAGGGAAATAGGGGGGGGGGAAGGGAGAGAATCGGAGAGAATTGGGGGGGGGTATAGGGGGAAGGGGAGAATGAAGAAGGGGTTGGAGAGGGGTGAGTGGATGGGAGAGGGGGATGTAGTGGAGAGGGAGAAGGGGTGAAAGGAGGGGGGAGGTGAAAGCATGGTGTAGGGGTAAGGGGAGGCTGAGGAGAGAGAGAGAGAGAGAGAGAGAGAGAGAGAGAGAGAGAGAGAGAGAGAGAGAGAGAGAGAGATGAGGATGAGAGAGAAGCTAGGAAATTAGAGTGAAGGGGGGGGGGATGAGGAAGGAGTGGGAGGAGGTAGATAGAATGAAAGAGAGAGAGTTGATGTAGTGAGAGGGAGGGTATGAAGAAGAGGTGTGGGAGAGTAGCGTTGAGATAAGGGGAAAATGGAGAAGGGGAGGAAGAACAGTTCAAGAATAAGAGAGATGAGAGAGGGATATAGAGGAAAGGGGGTGAGAGAGGATAAGAGAGGATGGAAGTGCAGAAGGAAAGAGGAGAAAATATGGGAAGAGAAGGGGATAGAATAAGGGAAGAGGAATAGAGAAAAGAAGGCAGAGGAGGTGAGAGAGGATGGGAGATGGGGGATGGGGGAAGGAAATGGAGAATGAGGAGGAAGAGGAGAAGATATGGGGTGTAAGGTGGGGAGAATAAAAAAAGGACAGGCTGAAAATAGGATCAGGAATAATGCAGAAAGAAATTGGGAAGTAGAAGAGGGAAATACGAGAGAAGAAGAAGAACTGGGATAGTAATGCGGAAGAGGAGATTGGGACAAGGGAGGGAGAAGAGGGGATAGGAGAGGACATGGAATAGGAAGTGAGGAAGAAGAGACTAAATGGGATAGGCGAAGAGAAGGGGAAGAAGAGCAGGGGGGAAGAGGCTAGGGATTGGGAGAGGAGGGGGAGATGGGGGGTGGGGGGTAGAGGCTCTCACACGAATCAGATTGTAAGATTCTATTAGTGAATTATTCCGCAAGTCTCCTGTTTTTTTTTCTCTCTCTATTTCTTTCTGTTCTCTTTCTCTGTTTCCTTTCATGGTTTTGTCTTCCTTGTTTTCCTTTCTTCTTCTTCTTCTCCCTCATTCTCTCTCTTCTTTTTCTCATTCTCTCTCTTCTTTTTCTCATCTCTCTCTCTCTCTCCTTCATCTCTCTCTCTCTCTCTCTCTCTCTCTTTCTCTCTCTCCTCTCTCTCTCTCTCTCTCTCTCTCTCTCTCTCTCTCTCTCTCTCTCCCTTCCTCCCTCTCTTCCTCTCTCTCCTTCCCTTCCTCTTTCCCTCCATCTCCCCCTCACTCCTTCACTCCCTCTCTCTCCCCTTCCCTCCTTCACCAGGTCCCTCACTCCCTCTCTCTCCCTCTCTCTCTCTCCTTCCCTCTCTTCCTCCCACTCTCTCTCTCTCCCTCTCACTCTCTCCTTCCCTCCTCCCTCTCACTCTCTCTCTCTCTCCCTCCCTCTCTCTCTCCTTCCCTCCCTCCCTCCCACTCTCTCTCTCTCCTCCCTCTCTCTCTCCTTCCCTCCCTCCCTCCCACTCTCTCTCTCTCCCTCTCTCCGGCCCTTGCCATCGAAAGCTGAAATCCATAAACCACATTATTCAAGACTTTATTGGCCGAAGCCCCAGCGCCTCCCACATCCATGTCGACAATCCCAGACAAAGAGTCCCATCTGTCTGTCGTTTTGATTGTGTGTCTGTCTGTCAATCTCCGTTCATCTGTCTTTTATCTCGTCTGTGTGTTTTTCTCAGTTTATCTCCCTATCTCTGTACCTTTACCTATGTCTGTGTCTGTCTAGAAATCTGTATCTGTTTATACATATGTCTGTTTGTCTATCTATCCATCCATCTATCTGTTTGTCTGTCTATTTATCTATCTGTCTCCCTATCTCTATTTGTCTTTCTGTTGGTCTATTCATATGTTTGTGTATATGAATATAGTATATATATATATATATATATATATATATATATATATATATATATATATATATATATATATGTATATATATATAAATAAATAAATATATATATATATATATATATATATATATATATATATATATATATATATATATATATACATATATATATATATATATATCAGTCTATCTGCATTTATCTATCTATCCATCTATCGATCTACACATATAATATTCTATCTATCACACTATCTACCCATATTCCTGTCTATCTATCGTGTAGATCCAACGCTGGGTCCAAATTGTACAACGGCAGCAAGGATCTAAATGGACAAGTTAACGACAACAGCTATAAACTTTATTTGCTCAGAAGTTTAAGTTTGGTGGCTTCTAAGTTGAAGGTGGCATGGGTTGGGGGGGTGGGGATGGGTGGGGGTGGGGGGGTGGAGGGTAGCCTTGTGGATCTACAGATTTTCCCTGTGAAGCAAAATAAAGAGGTCTTGGGCTAAATAATCTACAATTGGTCCATTTTTTCCCCAGGGGGCAAGAATAAGCTACGTGCAGGATGGTGAAAAGAAAAGTCAGTTTAGGTCACATAAGGGTGGAAATTGAAGGAGGCGGAGAGAAGAGAAGATTTGTGATAAAATGCTGATTATTGAAATGAGAATCGGTAAGAGGTGTAGATGGTAGCCACGTAAATGTTGCTGTGGTAACTGTTGATGATAAAGGATGATTCTTTTCTCCCTCTGTATTTCTCTCTTCTCTCTCTCTCTCTCTCTCTCTCTCTTTCTCTCTCTCTCTCTCTCTCTCTCTCTCTCTCTCTCTTTCTCTCTATCTCTCTCTCTCTCTCTCTCTCTTTCTCTCTTTCTCTCTCTCTCTCTCTCTCTCATTCTGTCTCTTTCTCTCTCTCCCCTTTTCTCTCTCTCAATCTATCTCTGTTTCCCTCTACCCTCTCTTACTCTGCATCTCTCGCTCTAACAGTATAAAAGTGCAAATGACATAACATGTAACCTAACTTGAAGCGAACAAATTATATCGTACAAGGGCAGTGCAACTTGCCTAAGCCGTGTTTGCAGGAACTTTAATGTACAGATTTTTATCGTTACAAGAAATGTGGGGTTACTTAAAGTTCTTGAGCAGAGGAATATTTTTATTATCGATCTCCACCATTTCTTAGATTCGGGAAAATATGAGAGATCTTGCAAAGAAAAGAGGTGTGAAAATCAACACCAGTTTAACGTGTTTTGTGGGAAAAATCTGCTGTAGAGATTTATTTATTTATCTATTTATTTATTACTACTTAAAAAAAAACTTTCTGAACCGTTTAGTTATGGAACGTAGCAAGATTAAATCGTCGATCTCAACCAAATCTTAGATTAGGAAAACATAAGAGATTCAATTAACGAAGAATACGATATACATTCCAAGATACGTCGAAGAGTGTCCAGCCTTTAGAATATTCGATTCTAATCATTGTTGTCACGAAATCGCACATTAGCAGATTTTCGATAACCTTTTTTAAGATACACAATTATTTTCTTATGATATCGCAAGAGCTTTCTTTTCTTTTTCTTCTTTTTTTTTCTTCTTCATTCTTTTGCTCCTCTATCTTCTTCTCCTCTCCTCCTTCTTTCGTTTCTTCTTCTTCTTCGTCTTTTCTTCTTCTTCTTCTCTACTTCTCTTCTGCTCGTCTCTTCTTACCCAACCCCTACCTTTCCTTTCTTCCTCATACACCTTCATCCTCTAAATTCTCTCCATACCTTATACTAATATATACCTCTACCTTCCTATACACTATCCTCCTCCTCCTCATCATGTCTCGTCCTCACCTCCTCCTCCTTTTCCTTCTCCTCCTTCTATTCCCCCTCCTCCTCCTCCTATTCCTCCTCCCCCTCCTTCTCCTACTTTCCTCCTCCTCCTCCTCCTCCTCCTCCTCAACCTCCTCCTCCTTCTATTCCCCCTCTTCCTCCTTCTCCTACTCCTCCTCCTCCTATACCTCCTCCTCCTCCTCCTCTTCCTCCTCCTCCTCCTCCTCCTCTTCCTCCTCCTCCTCCTTCTTCTTTGCATACCAAACAAGTCAATAGGAAATCTAATGAGAACTACTTGACCTCGAGAAAGTCTGGTATGTGTTTGCAAACTAAATGACTGTAAGAAGCTAGTGGTTATATAACGTAATGGTGATCGTGGTCCCTCAGTAAAGGCTTTTATTATATATGCTTCGTGTGGATCTGGAAAACCATAATCCCCCACGAGAGATAATAGTAAAGAATAACGAATAGATGAATTAGATTAATGAATGAATTTAAATAAATGAAGATAGATTAATAGACAAGTGAATAAAGATAAATACATTATGAAAACGTAAATAAAAATAGCAATAAAAAATAAGCAATATAAAACTGAAAGAAATTGCCATTATAGCTAAAAAAAATAAATGTTGCAAAAAATGATGAATCACCTGAAATAATTGCATTGCAGTGATAAAACCAGATAAAGAAAGATTGATAAAGGTAAAAGCCACGAATGGAGAATAACTAAAAATGTGATAGGAAGAGGGGGGAAAACATGAAAATAGGAAGCTGAAAAGAAGAGAAAAATAGCAAGAGCATGAACCAGAAAAAAAAAAATCTGAAACGAAAATAGATAAATAAAAAGTTTAGGATAGAAAAAAGAGAGAGAACAATGGAGGAAATTGAAAATAAAAGGAAAAAGAAGAAAAGAAAAAAAAAACGAGAAGAGAAAGAGGAGGTTACAATCTATGAATTAATCCTCAGCATAACTCCAGCGAGCCAGAGGAGGGGATTAACTTAATACTTGTATTAATTCCCTGGAGGGATTTATTCAATTGAACTCGAGTCTATGCCCTCCTCTATGGCCTTTTATTCGTGAATT
>NC_051424.1:20405930-20410930 GCF_015228065.2 Penaeus monodon
TATATCTATATATATATATATATATATAATATATATATATGTGGGTGTGTGGGGTGGTGTGTGTGGGTGTATGTGGTGTGTGTATGTATGTATGTATGTATGTATATATACCTATATATATAAACATATATATAAAAATATCACATATATATATATAATATATATATATATATATATATATTTTATAATTATATATATATTATGTATATATATACATACATACACATACATATATACACCTACACATACACACATACATACAGAGTTCGAAACGTTAAGGTTTAGTTTCATTTTCTACTGTGGCTGTTTCCCTTTTCATATGTATGTATATATACCTAAAAAAAAAAAAAAAAAAAAAAAAAAAAAAAATGAGTTTTTAAAAAAAAAAAAAAAAAAATATTTTATATAATTAATATATATATAATATATAAAATATATATAAATATTTTATAATTTTTTAATATATATATATAAAAATATAAAAAATTATATAAAAAATTTTAAATATTATGTAAAATTTTTATTTTATTTATATATTATATATAAAATATTATATATAAATATAAAATATATATATATATATATATATAATATATATATAATATTTATATATATATATATAAATTATAATATATATATAATATATATATAATTATATTTAAATTTTTAAAAATATATATAATATAAAATTTTAAATTATATATATTTTTTTTTAATTATATATTATATATATATTAAAATTCTATATATTTTTAGATGTATGTTGT
Source organism: Penaeus monodon (assembly GCF_015228065.2). Classification (NCBI taxonomy): domain Eukaryota; kingdom Metazoa; phylum Arthropoda; class Malacostraca; order Decapoda; family Penaeidae; genus Penaeus; species Penaeus monodon. The sequence goes on from NC_051424.1 coordinate 20,406,698, forward strand.
ATATATTGTATATTATGTATGTTGTATATATATGTATATTATATTATAATTTAAAATTTTTATAAAAATATAATTTTATTATAATTTTAAAATAAATATTTTAAAATTTTAAATATATATGTAGTATTTATTTATGTTTATTTTTTTTTAAATTACATTATACTTATATGTATAAAAATAAAAAATTTTATATATATTTTTAAAATAAAAATATAAAATATTTTATGTTATTATAAAATTTATTATACATAATATATATATATATATAATAATATATTTTAATATTATATATATATTTTATATTTTATATGTATTATTTATTATATGCATAGTTATATAATATTATATATTTTTAATTATATATATATAATATATATATATTAAAACCCTATATATATTATGATGTATGTTGTATTGTATATTAAGATCATGCTGTACCACCCCGGCTCAAACATAAACCCTCCGTTAATTTTGCATATATATGTTTGTATACAAATATATTATATATATTATTATATATTATAATATTAATATATATATATATATTATATTTTTTATATATTATATATAATATATATATATATATATTATAAAATATCTATCAAAAAGGGCTAACGTCGACGGGAGCGCATGGCCGAAACCCCCCCTTCGTTCCAGCCCGGGATCCCTCGAGGCGGGGGGTTCCAGGCAGGCCCCCGGCCCATCTCAAATTCCTCGCGATGGTCTCGTGAGCTGCCCAAGCCATGACCTCCTGGGTCGCCCCATAGGCCCCCTCCCCCCGGGTTGCTCGCAGAGACAACCTGAGGGGAGGGTCATCCACGGGTTTAAGAGCTAGGTGGCCATATCCCTGATTTGGGCGACCCCGGATTAGCAAAATAGGTACATGCCATTTTCCTTTTTTGTAAACGGTTTGGGACGTTGCCTGCCAAATGTACCCAGATCCGGCGAAGGGACTTGTTACAAAAGGGATCAAGCGAACTTCAAGGACACTGGGTGCGTCCCGGCTTTGTTCCATAGAGCAAAATGGGAGTATCAAGGCCTTTTAAAACCGCAGCCTTGGTCCTTCTGCATTGGGACCGGGCATCTCCAAATGTCTTGTTTTACGAGTTTATGGTCCCGTTGCCGACCCAAACCGTCATTGACTTTGGTTGAAGCCAAGATATGGACTGCGCTACTAAAGTATGTAAAACTCTTTTAAATTCAAAGTCCTCGCCGCAGCATGGATCGACTGAAAGGGGTTTCCCCCAACAGGCCACCAAAATTCCCGAATCTTGGTTTTGGGGCCCGGAGACCTCTAGGCCTAAGGGGGTTTTGCCTCATTGCTAAAATGCTCAACAGCCCCCCACCCGTGACTCCAAGGAGGATAGCAACATCATGGCAAAGTAAAGGGCCCAGACCTTAAAAATTTCCTAGTGTTGCTCCCACTGACTTTGGCTAGTAGCTCTCCCTTACCCGCCATAGGGGTTTAAAAATGTTGTGCAAGGAACAGCCTTGTCCCCCCTAATTAACAGGGGAAGAAGTTCGACGACCCCCCCCAACTTTTCAGCACTTTTAGTACCAATTAAAGGCTTGAATTAGGTCAATAATCTAGTCGGAAATTTCCCCAGTTTCAGGATCTCCCATAGGATCCCCGATGCACGAGTCAAACGCCTTCTTGAGATCGATGTAGGTTGCAAACAACCCCCGACCCAAAATCACGACGGCGTTTTTCCCCAATTTCTGAAGCGTATTTGGCTTTGGGGTAGCCGGGGTAAAAACCAGACGGGCCCGGTTCTGATGCCTCAGTGGTGGTTGGGATCCCTTTTTAGAAGAATGTGGGCGAAACTTTGCCCCATATAATATATATAAATATTATATTATACATTAAATATATAATAATATATATATATAATTTTATATATAATATATATATATATATATATTAATAATATATATATATTTTACTGTTTAAAAATAGATAGTTAGAGAGAGAAAAGAGCAAATGAGGACGTGTGTGCGCTTATATATGTGTGAGTGGGTGTGAGCAAGAGTCCGCGTGTGGTATCTATAAAAAAACTTTTAAAAGTTTTTTATTGAAATTAAAAAAAAAAAAAAAAACGGGTTTTAATGTAATTAAGAAAAAAAGTGCAAAAGCGATATATATAATATATATATATAATTTTTATTATATATATATATTATTAATTATATAAAAAATTTTTAAAATATATAATAATAAAAAAAAGAAATTAAAACCCACCCTTTCCCCCTTCCCGTATATGGCCGAAACGGTGTTAAGCAAACATTTCTTTTTGATTGTCGCCCCCCTCTCTCCTCTCTCTCTTCTCCTCTCTCTCTCCTCCCTCTTCTTCTCTTCTCCTATAAAATATTATATATAATATAAATTATATATATATAATATAAAAATATATAATATATAATATTATATATTTTAAAATATATATATATTATTTTTAAAATATATATAATTAAAAATTTTATAATTTCCATGGCCACCATCAGCGAGTCGACTTTAGCATTATTGACCCCCTCAGTGTGGGCGAAAAAACAAAAGTAAATTTTATATTATAATATATATATATATATAATTAATATATTATATATATATAATTTAAATTAAAAATATATATATATATAATATATATATATATATATTATATAATATTTATATATATACACACACACTATAGTATATATATATATATATATATATATATATAAATATAATATATATATATTAATATAATAACCCTTTTAAAACCATTTCGGGGAAAGAAAAAAAAAAAGGTCAAAGGTATGTGTCTTTTCTTGAAGTTATTTGACTTTACAATTTTTCTGTCCTGTTCCCTTTGTCTTTTTTTCTCCTTTTTCTTAGTTTAATTAGTTGGGATTGTGAGTGTGGCCGAAGTAGACCCTTTTGGACACGAGAGGCAAGTTGCTTGTCATAATGAGATCTTAATCTTTACCATTTTCTCATTCTCTCTCTCTCTCTCTCTCTTCTCTTCTCTCCTCTCTCTCTCCTCTTCTCCTCTCCTCCCCCCCTCTCTCTCTCTCTCCTCCCTTTTCCCCTCTCTCTCCTTCTCTCTCTCTCTCTCTCCTCTCTCTTTTCCCCTCTCTCCTCCTCTCTCTCTTCTTCCTTCTCTCTCTCTCTCTCCCTCCCACTGCTTTGTGATTCTAATTTGTGTATCATTATTTATCATTATTATTATTATTATCTTTATCATTATTATCACTGTTATTGCTATTTGTATTATTTTATTATTATTATTACTATTTTGTTTGTTTTTTAAATATTTATCATTACTATCATTATCATCTTTATCATAAACATTGTTATTTTATTATCACCATAATAACTTTTATCGTCACTATTATTAGTCTATTTATTATGATTATAATAATTATTACTATCATTATGATAATTGTTATCATTATTATCACTCTTTATATTATTACTGCTATTTTTATTATCATTATTACCGTTATCATTATTATTTATTATTGGTATTATCATTTATTACATCATTTATTTTTACTATTACTATCATTGGGATTATTTGTATCAGTTACATCAATATTATTATCCTTATTACCATTATTTTTTATTATCATTACTATCATCATCATCATTTATTACTAATATTATTATTATCATTATCATTATTATTATTATCATCATCATCATTATCATTAACACTGACACTATAATCATCCCTACTATTATTAGCATGCTATATTTCATTGCCATTATATGTGCTATGTATATACTGAATATCTTTATCGTTCATATCATCAATATATATCTGGTTTTGGTTCCGATTATGTTTATTCGAGCGTCCCAATCACATTTGACGCCTGAGAGGTTATTCCACTTAACTACGAACGTGAAGTTTCATGACATACATGTAAGCTTATGCTTGGATCGTTCCCTATAATTGGCTTGCTGTAATGTGATATTACTACATAGATATCAAGATGACGCACACAGCCACATCCACACCCACACACGACACACGACACAGCACACACACACACACATCACACCACACCGACACACATCACACAAACACCACTGCTTTGGCTAACAAACACACAACACACACAACACACACACAAGAATGACCACACACCACACACACCACACACACACACACACACACACACACACACACACACACACACACATGCACATACACACACACACACACACACGCGCGCGCGCGCGCGCATTAG
>NC_051424.1:20420930-20425930 GCF_015228065.2 Penaeus monodon
CTAGCGACGCTTTATGGGAGTATCGACAATCTTGGCCATCATCTCTGCTACACGCATTATATATTTGTATAAGAGTGGGTTCGCTGTCGTATATTTGTAGTTCTGACACACCCGACAATCACAACAGTTCTCTCTCTTTCTCTCTCTGGTCAGATGCCTTCAATGTCACACCCTCTAACTGACAGGGGTGATAAATTAGGCGGCATGCCCATGGCATCGCCTCCTTACTGACCTAAGCCACGCCCACATTGCTCATGACTTCGAACTAATACCGGACAACACTCTACTTCGAGTCGCGGCCCGCTCGCACGCGGCCTTCCCCGGGGGCCAGTCTCCAGGGCCCCCATCTTGCCGGGCCTTCCCGCTGCCCGGCCTACTTCTGCACGAGCCGGTCATTCCAACCTCGGTCTACGCTACACTACCAAGAACCTTCTATAAATAAAAATGCACGAAACAGACTGTGCGTTTTACAAGTACCTGACAAATCGTACTGTGGTAAATACGGAAAAATTAAAATATGTCGTTAACAATAAGGAACAACACTAGTGAAAATGAAACCCTGTCAAAGCAAAAGTAACATTATCACTCTTTCGTAAATTGTTAATTTACGGTATCAAAACTACAAAGCTTTATAAAAAAAAAAAATTAAGGAAAAAATTAAATAAATTGAAATTTGAAAAAAAAAATTGGTTGATTCTGGCATTTCACACACAGGTCAGAAGAGGAGGGAAAAATGTCATCGCTTGACATGACCTGACCTGAACTGACCCTGAAATACTAAATGTTAACTTAACCACAATTAAAATAAACGACTGAAACAATTGTACACATAAATAACTTATTTACGTTTTTGTTATAATATGAAAAAAACTAATACAGCAAAACACGTCGTTTCTATAAATATATATGCGACAAATAAAAGAAAAGAGATCTCAAATATTCGAAATGTAACACCAAGATAAGGAATCTGATAATTGACTTGAGATTCACACGGACAGAAATTTCAGGAAGACAGGTCACGCGGGTCAAAATTCGGTCGTGAAAGGCAAGTGTGAAGTCAGCCCAGAATCACACTTACAAAATACAACTCTTATATTAATTCACTTGTTTAATTGAAATTAAATTCTAAACAAATATCACGACACTAGAATATTAAAACGCTAGTGACCTTAATAGATATATTGAAAACAGGTAGAGAGGGAAGGGGAAATGTGAAAGGAGGGGTTTAAGGAGAGGGAGAGAGTTAGGAACAAGGTAGGGAGATTTGGAGAAAGTAATAATAATAAAAAAGTTGTTTCTGGATAATTCCACCATGTTCTAATTATTTCAATAAACTTTCCCACTAATGTATCGTAAAACCGAGCCGAAATAAATAAATTGAACAATAATAGATGAAATTTACGTCAATAAGGCACTGGTTAATGCAATGAGGAATATAGATAAGAAAATATGCCTAGAATATAGCAGTACTCTGTGTATTCCTATGCAGGCATAGAGCATTCCAGAAATAATTAATTTAAAGAAAAACACATGCATGGATATACCTACATAATGCTTTAGTATACCATGGCCGAGTTCGAAAAAAACACGCCTAAGAGAATTACTCTCGCAAATTAAATAAAGACAATCTACCATGATGAGGAAATTCGAAGAAACATGGTAGATAATAGAGAAAAAAACACTAGCACGGACACTTGTTCAGATGTTTAAAAAAATCACTGCACTTATTGAAAACATAACAGCATGCACTTATGGGAAAGGAAAAAGAAAAGAAAAGAATTGCCCATGATGTACTTACAGTTTGTTTTTGGAGGGGGTGGTCGAGCTGGATGTTCTTGTTGGAGTTCGTGTAGCAAGCTTGAAAGAAGCGACATCCTCTGCTGTCACATCCTCTGCTGTTACAGGTACCTGTAAAACGCATGGGCCGGGTTCATGAGTTTATTGATAGCTTAGTGTGGACGGAGGTTAGAATGTGCAGAAGTAGCCTGGGCAGCGGTAGGCCCGGCACGGTGGGGGCCCTGGCGGGTGGCCCCCGGGAGAAGGCAGTGTCCGAGCAGGATCGTGACTCGAGAAGAAGTGATTGAGCGGGTCAAGGTAGGAGTCCGAGGTCATGAGCAATGTGGGCGTGGCTTAGGTCAGTACAGCGGCAATGCCATAGGCACTCCATCTAATTGGTTACCCCTGTCATTTGGAGGGCATGACTTTGATGGCATCTGACCACTCTGAGACTCTCTCTCTCTCTCTCTCTCTCTCTCTTTCTCTCTCAAGGATTCACCTACAGATTATGCCTGTTCTGACACTTAAAATCTGTCTGGAGCTCAAGTCAATATCGCTCAGCCGCGGAAGCTGGGATGTGTACATGAGGAGTCAAAATCACCCTCGGCCCTTCATATCAAAACTATGTTGATACTCTTTGCAAGCTGGACCTAACAACCCTCGCCGACAACTACAACCAATTGAACAGTTTGGATGCAATCTCCTGAAGCAGCCCTGTCACCGTGACCTAACCAATGCTGCCTTACCTCGTCAAAGACAAGATCCCCCATTCTGACAATTGGCAAAATTATCAACAGGCATAAGAATTTACATAGTATTCATATTTTGGTGTATCTTCACTTATCATTTCTGAATGATATATTGTTGGATTTCCTACAACAGATCTGTTAATATAGTATAACTTGGTACAAATTTATATTTGTAACTCTCCTTTTTTATATATATATTTTAAATTGATGGTCACCGCAATTTACCAAGGAAATATTTTTCTCACTACGACTTTATGTTTAAGCTACATGCTTCTAATAGAGCATCAATTATCAGTTATCTCATCACATATATGTTTGCACAATAAGAACCTGGCTCTCACATATCTCTTTATTCTTTATTGGTATAAATCACACATTATTATCAACTTTTCAAATTCAAATTATTCAAATCGAAAAAACACCACATCGAATATTGGTGATCAAGTCAATACGCCATAGAAGTCACCTTTCACAATCTCGACGTTTCCTTGGACAAACTCCCTCAAGTAAGATTCCAGCTGGTAAGAAAATGCCTCCTCAAGATCTTCCTCCATTCTGACAAGGACACGGCGGGACTCGCGGAAGTCCTTGAGAGCCACTACTTCCTCCAAGAACCTCCAGTGGACTTCCCACACGTCGTAACCTTGGAGGATTTGGCCGCAGATCTCTATCACAATTGGCAAGTTACCCGATGCTCGTAGGAACTGGCATATTCTGTCACATTTTGTTTCTGATGCAGGAAGGCCTTCGCTGTGCAAGAGAAGAGAGATGACTGAAACTGAGAATTTCTTCAGGAGTGATTTCTTTGCTGAGGGTAAAAGACGGAGAGCTTTACAGGAAATGTCGATCAGCAAATTTCTCTGCTTATTTCCTTCTTTGCTAAGCAGTTGCCTCACCTCTTCGGCTCCACTGAAGTATATTTCCAAAAGAGGATTTTTGGTTGGATTAAGTTCTGCAATTTCCTCAATTGATGAAATTTCATTTTCATCAAGTAACAGCGTATTAGTGACAGCCAAGAACTTTGTAGCTATATAATCAGCTGCCCAGTGTTCTTGGAACCTATTGTGTGGGAAAGACCAAGTCTGAACGATCGACAACCCTTTTCGGGATCTCTTTGAGGTGAGAAATCCAGCTAACATTTCCTTATAAGGAAGATTCAGACTTTCGCATTTTCCTTTCAGTTCTTCAACTGTTTCTGGCCACAGGTCATGTTCACATCTTTTCAGACCACGGAGAGCGACCTTCTTTTGAAACTTATGATATTCTTTGATTTTATCTTCAACGTCGGTGGTGCCTTTTATTATCAGTCTCTCCTCTGTCTTACCCATCATGAGCTTAGTTAAGTCCTCATAGATGTCTGTCGAACTCTGGTCAGGAGTCAGGATCTCACGTACAATTAGCAGTTTCATAGTTAATGGGACATTCAGTACACTCTTTTCCAGATTAAAGTTGTCAAGATTGGTGAGAATGTTATTTTTCATCCGGCCTCTACAATATGGATCGTCAACAACTTCAGATAATGCATTTTCAACATATAAATCACAATCTTCCCTGCTGATACCTTTCATCTCAACATTCAGTACACTTTTCTTATTCTGCATAATCTGAGTTAGTTCCTTCAAATATCCTGGTCTTGTAGTTATGATAATGCGCATATTCATATTGATGTTCAGAAGATCAACAATGAGTTTTATTGCCTCTTCATTCACCTCATCATAACCGTCCAGAAGGAAAACCGCAGGAAATGTTGCAAAGAGTTCCTCAAAGTATTCTATCTTGACTCCTGATTCCCGAAATGTCTTTGGAAGCAAATTCTTCAGTAAGTCCCTCAAGCAACAGATGTTAGAGCCTCGAAGTGGGAAGTATATCAGATGTGAAACGTTTTCAAGCCCTGTGATTTGTGAAGAATCTTCTACCCAGCTTTGGATCATGAATTTGAAGAGGCTGGTTTTCCCCATGCCTCCTGGACCTGAAATGATTAACACTTCCGGCAAGTGATCATCTTTACGCTTTACTTGCAGGAGTTCCTTGTGGGATATAGTTTGAGGTTCTTGAGAAGTCAGGAACCACATCATGTCCTCTTTGATGATTAAATTGGTAAAACTTAAAATTGGACGCATTTTCAAATCAGGGAGCAGCCAAGGAGCAAGAGTCATATCCCACAGACGAGGGTAAAGGTCTTGCAACTCCTGGCGACTGTCCTTTTTTACTCGCTCTCGGATGATTTCATGGAAAACTCTAATTTCGTCTTGGAGTTGCGGTAATAAGGCCAAATCGGTAGGATCTAAAGGCTCTCGAACTTTCATTAGCAGTTGTCTAAAGTTTTCATTGACTGTCTGCTTCATTTTATGTACATGGCGATGATGCTTCCCTGTAACATTGCAGGCCGTTGAAAGAATCTTCCACAGCAAATGTTTCAGCCACTTTAGCTCCTTTTCTAGCTTCGTGTCTGACATTTGCTGGAGATGATTCTTG
>NC_051424.1:20430798-20440798 GCF_015228065.2 Penaeus monodon
TATATATATATATATTTATATATTTTTTGCAAAATTATATACAGATAACGCATATATACCTACATATGTATGTGCACACACACACACACAAACACACTCACACACACACACACACGCACACACACACACACACACATCCACACACACACACACACGCACGCACAAAAAACACACCCACACACAGATACAAAAACACACACACCCCACACACACACACACACACACACACACACACACACACACACATATATATATTTTATATATATATATATATATATATATATATATATATATATATATATATCTTCTTCTTTTAACGGTAGGTTCATGTCTGAGCCGCCGTGGTCACAGCATGATACTTAATTGGTAGTTTTCATGTTGTGATGCTCTTGGAGTGAGTACGTGGTAGGGTCCCAGTTCCTTTCCACGGAGAGTGCCGGTGGAAACCTTTTAGGTAATCATTCTCTCTATTTATCCGGGCTTGGGACCAGCAACTTGACTTGGGCTGGCTTGGCCACCCAGTGGCTAGGTAGCAATAAAGGGTGAAGTTCCTTGCCCAAGGGAACAACGCGGCGGTCGGGACCCGAACCCTCGAATTCAGATTGCCTTCGTGACAGTCTTAAGTCCGACGCTCTAACCATTCGGCCACCGCGGCCTGACGATCATGGCTTCCATGATTTTTTCTTAGCAATTTAGAGCGGTGGTTTGCCTTTGCCTTCCGCCCGGTGTTTTTATCGAGTCACCATCTCTATTTACCCGGCACTGACTTGAGCTATATATATATATATATATATATATATATATATATATATATATATATATATATATATATATATATATATATATATATATATATGTACATGTACATTTATATGTATGCATATATATTTATTATATATGTGTGTGTATGTTTGTGTGTGAGTTGTATAGTGAAGGTGGTATTTATGCAATCTCTCGTTATCTGAGGGCTTCCTATAATTGCATCATCAATAATGAATAAAGTACAGAGGACCACACACACACTAACACACACACACACACACACACACACACACACACACACACACACACACACACACAGAAGAAAGGATCAGAGAAGTATATCCCAATTATTATCCTAATGTAACGAATATCTTAACAATAACTGCCTTTCTAGAAACAGCAGCATCTTTTGGTTGTGGAAATATTTAGAACGTAAAGAGCACCCGACGTCTGGTGTCGGTAAGCTCAGAATCGGTCTGTCACTTTGAGTCGCGGGTGAGATGGCAACAGTGACAGGCAACAAAGGAAGGAAGTGGTTTGGAAATGCATGTCGAGTGTCATGCATGTAAAGGTTGAACTAATGAACATGCACTGCAGGCGCTGTCTTTCTTCACTCGCTTTGAAAGTGGTGAACTTGTGAACTTTTTTATTTATTCATTATTATTATTATCATTTTTTTTGGGGGGGAGGGTACTGGACGCGGTACAATGTTGAACTTTACCAAGTTCACTTTCTTTGAGCATGAGTTATATCTCAACTTCGCCTGAACTTGGTGAACAGTGTGACCAGGTCGCGCTTAAATTTGCTGCATGAGGTGACCATGTCTAGTGCAAGATGGAGAGATATGTCCATGTTGACTGCAAGGGAGGAAGTTGTTTGCGTGTGTTTGCGTTTTAGTTCGTGTCCGTGTTTGTGGTTGTTCTTGGGTAGTTTCCCCGTATGTGTATCTGTTTGCTGGTTTGTGTGTGTGTCTGTTTGTGTGTACAGAATATGTGTCTTTGGATTACTGGATGATTGTGTTATCATGTTATGGCATTTCGCACGCTTTTCGTTATATTCGTAATTATATATAATATATATATATAATAATATATATATATATATATATATTATATATATATATATATACTATCTTACCTCTATTATATATCTTATAATATTAGTATACTATGCAACCATATATATAATCATATCTATCAATATATTATATTAACTACTAATATATCTATACTATATATATACTCAATATATATTATATATATCTATATATTCATATATATTTATATTATATCTTTATCTATATTATTATATTTATTTATATATTATTATCATGCCATCTATTATATATATATATCTATTTTATTCTAAATATAATAATATTTATAAATATATATATAATCTTATCCCTCCTCTCCTTCCCACCCTCCTCCATCTTTCTCTATCTCTCTCTTAATGAATCTAGTTTTCCTCCTCCCATCCCTCCTACCTTCCATCCCCCCCTCTTCACCTCTCAAACTAATGTCTCTGCATCTCACCCCTCCCTCCCTCTCTCAGTCACTCTCTCGAGACTACCTACTTCTCTCTCTCTCCTCTTCTTCTACTGCCTTTTCTCTCTCTCTCTCTCTCTCTCTCTCTCTCTCTCTCTCTCTCTCTCTCTCTCTCTCTCTCTCTCTCTCTCTCTTTCTCTTGCACTCTCATTCTCTCCCCCCTCTCTCTCTCTCTATATATATATATCTATCTTTCTATCTGTCTTAAAACATAAACTACAAAATTTTGCAGCAAGAGTAGTAGACACGTAACCCCACCGACATGTAAACAATATGAAATGGTTAAAAGTTCAACATATATACCAATATTACATATGTATACTCATTCATGCATTCATACTGAGTGACTATCCTCATTGGTTAAATGCCTCTACAAACAATTAGTAACAAAACAGGTGTTCAAACAAGGTTAACTCTCTGCATGTGAAAAAAGGTCAAGGCAAGTGTAAATCTGAGGAACCGTGACCTGGAACAAAACATTAGAATCATCTTCAGCCTATATACTTTAAGAATTAAAGTAAAGGACCATCTTTTAAATTGCCCCTGATATCAGGTATTTAAATGCTAAGCTAAACAATGACCTCAGCTTCTAATATAAAACCAAGAACCATTTTAACTAATGTAAAGAAATGTTTTGAATTTGTAATTGCTCTCTCTCTCTGTCTCTCTTCTATACTCTGCTCATCTCTCTATCTCTCTTCTCTCTCTCTCGCTCTCTCTCTCTCTCTTTTTCTTCTCTCTACTATATATATATATAATATATATATATATATATATATATATATTATTATTGAATGTATTGTGGTGTGTGTTGTGTATATATATATTATATAATATATATATATATATATATATATATATATATATATATATATATATATATATAAATATATAATATATATAATATGTAGATAATAAATATATATAAATAATAAAATAAATAAATAAATAAATAATTAATAAATAAATAAATAATATAATAATATAATAATATAAAAATATAAATAATATATATATATATATATATATATATATATATATATATATATTACCGCCCCCCTCTCTACTTCCCCCTATTTATCTTGTATTTTCACAACAATATACCACCCCGTGCTAGGCGCTTATGCAATATGCTTATGCTACATCACGTACGAACCCTAGATGGCGCTATGAATAATTCCAGAATTCCGTTTAATGTTTTATTTTAATACTTTCCTTTCATTTATTTACCCAAAGCTTATTTCGCCCCCCCCCCCGCCCCCTACTCGTATAGTTTTTTTGTTGTTAGTTGAAGATGTGAACTGTTTCTCTTCTTTTTCATTTCTTTTCTTTTGTTTTATTATGATTGGCAAATTTTGGTCTTTGTCAACATATTATTGTTATTGATATTACATATGGGAGCATTTTACTTCTTTTGATAATAGTTTTTTTCGGATGATGATGAAGTACAGAATCGCAGTTGCTGGTGCTAGTATGCATACATTAGTGTTTGTGAAACATTTCGGATTTCCTGATATAGTTATTGCAAATGGAAATTCTGAAATATTAAGTAGCGTTTTATTACTTACCACTGGTTTCCGTTTTGCTTTTCTTCTCATAATGAACTTTGCTTGTACATTCTGTACAACACATACGATTTTCAGCGCTCACTGAAGTGACAGACAATTTTAGAATGTATATATATATGTATATGTATATATATATATATATATATATATATATATATATATATATATAGTGTGTGTGTGGTGTGTGTGTGTGTGTGTGTGTGTGTGTGTGTGTGTGTGTGTGTGTGTTGTGTGTGTGTTTGTTGTATGTATAGCTGTGTATATTTTTGTGTTTGTGTTGTGTTGGCATATGTATATCTGTATTTGATGTATCATACCCTATATAAATCATTAATTTATTCATTTATTATCTACACACACCATACCATCACATCATCCATCATCATCATCATCATCATCATCATCATCATCATCATCATCATCATCATCATTATCATCATCAAGGGGCTTAACGCCGACGGGGGCGTATGGCCGCATCCACCCTTTGCTTCCAGCCACGAGGATCCCTCGAGGCAAGTCTCCAGGCCCATCTCTAATTCCTCGCGACAGGTCTCGTCGAGCTGCCCAAGCCATGATCTCCTGGGTCGTTCCACAAGTCTCCTCCACCCTGGGTTGTCTCGCAGAGAGACAACCTGATGGGCAGGGTCGTCCACAGGGAGACGAGCTAGGTGCCCATATAGCCTGAGTTGGCGATCCCGGATTATGCAAGTAACAGGTCCCATGCCAGTCTCACGGTGTAACCACCAGTTGGACACGTGGTCCTGCCAACTGTACCCCATGATCCGGCGAAGGGACTTGTTACAAAAAGCATCAAGGTGAGACTCCAGGACACTGGATAGCATCCAGGTTTCGCTTCCATAAAGCAAAACTGGCAGTATCAAGGCCTTGAAGACACGCAGCTTGGTCCTTCTGCATAGGTACCAACATCTCCAAATGCTCTTGTTGATCGAGTTCATGGCTCCTGTTGCCAGACCAATCCGTCTACTGACTTCTTGGTCTGACAACCCAGAGATATGGACTACAGCGTCTTCGCTGCAAGCATGGATCGACTGAATGGGTTCCCCTAACAGGCCACCAAAGTCCTGAATCTTGGTCTTGGTCCAGGAGACCTGTAGGCCTAGAGGCTTCGCCTCATTGCTAAATTGATCAAGAGCCGCCACCAGTGACTCCAAGGACTCAGATAGGATGGCAACATCGTCGGCAAAGTCAAGGTCTGAGACCTTGATATTGCCTAGTGTTGCTCCACACTGACTTTGGCTAGTAGCTCTGCCCATTATCCAGTCCATACAAGTGTTGAAAAGTGTTGGTGCAAGGACACAGCCTTGTCTCACCCCTGAATTAACAGGGAAGAAGTTCGACAGACCCCCACCACACTTTACAGCACTTTCAGTACCAATATAAAGGCTTACTATTAGGTCAATAATCTGTTGGAATTCCCCTGAGTCACAGGATCTCCCATAGCGATTCCTGATGCACCGAGTCAAACGCCTTCTTGAGGTCGATGTAGGTTGCAAGCAACCCACGACCAAACTCAAGACAGCGTTCCACAATTACTTGAAGCACTAGTCTACGGTCTATCGTGGACTTGCCAAGAGTAAATCCAGACGGCTCCGGTCTCTGATGCCTCAGTAGGTGGTTGTGGATCCGTTTCAGAGGAATATGGGCGAGAACCTTGCCTGGTATGCTGAGCAGTGTAATGCCACGGTAGTTGCTACAGTCCCATTGATCCCCTTCCCCCTTCCAGAGAGGGATGGCCACGCCCCTCAGCAGGTCAGGGGGAATGGTACCAGACTGCCAGATGGCAGTCAGGACTGTATGCAGGCCCTGAGCCATAGGTTCACCCCCAGCCTTTAGCTGTTCAGCAGGGATATCACATATGCCTTGGAAATCGCCATCCTAACCTCTGTTAGGGTAGGAGGTTCCTCGCTGATGGGTGGATCCGGCACAGGCACTGAGACATAGCTTGCATCCAAGCTAACTGTTGGAGGGTCTACCTGGTACAACTGTTCAAAATACTCAGCCCAACATTCACGAACCCCAACATGTTCTGAGATGATCCATCCGTCTGCTGATCGGACTGCAGTCACCTGTGAGGAGGGCTTAGAGTTCAGTTTTCTCAGGGCTTGGTAGGCAGGGCGAAGGTCATTTACCAAGAAATGGCCTTCAACCTCCTTAGCAAGATTCCTGATGAACTGTTCTTTGTCCCTTCTCAGCAGTGTCTGAGCCCTACGCACCATGGAACACCGCAAGACTTGATTCCAATTCAGCCGAGCCTTGCGACATGCTTCAGTGGCCTCTAATGTCTCCAGGATATGGAATTCTGCCTTGCCCTCGGGCGTACGCCAAGGGACTCCTGAACTGTTTCGAGTGTGACGTGCTTAAAGAGCTTCCACGGAGCAACCGGGTCTGTCAGGTTATTGAGTTCTGTGAATCGGTCAGAGACTGCCATGGTAAACCCACGGGAACACTCCTCCTCCCTTAGTCTGTCCAGGTGAAACACCTTAGGGTGGCCACTGGAGGGACGGGGAGTTTTGAAGTAGACCCACAGGGTAGCCACAAGCAGCCTATGGTCGGTGCCACAGAACTCGGCACTCCGGTAAACCCTGCAGTTATGGAGGTCCTCCTTCGCGTGCTAACAAGAATGTGGTCGATCTCCTTGGCCACTGTACCTGTATCACTGTACCATATCCAGCGATGTGGGTTGGAGCACTGGTACCAGGAGCCAGAGATCCTCATTTTCTGGGACCTAGCAAAGTCCCGGAGAAGGAGGCTATTCTCGCTGCTGGGATCAGCTCCATCTCATAGCCAGCTTGGTCACAGCCAGATACTGCATTGAAGTCACCCAGAACAATGCGAATATCTCGCCGGGGGCAATTATCTGCCACAGATGCGAGTTTGGCGTAGAACGCCTCCTTCACATCAAATTTATATACATTGGTAGGGGCATATACAGCAATAAGAGACATGAAGCCAAAAGCATGCTTCAGTCTCAATGCCATAATACGCTCATCAACCGGTGTCACCTCAACTACCGAGGGCTGAAGTCAGCTGGAGATGGCTATGGCTACACCCTGGAGGTGGTGACCATCGCTGCGGCCCGACCAGTAGTAAGTGTACCCACCCACACTGATCGTGCCGCTACCAGATCTTCTCACCTCTGAAAGGGCAGCCACTTCAATTCCCGCGATAGCAGAGGTAACCGCTCATCCTGCCACAAGGACCAGATGTTCCAAGCGCCTACCTGGAAAGCACGCCTGAGGTTAAGCCTAGGGTGGTCACTCCAGGTGCATGCCACCTCTGCTGCCCCCGCCGACACAACCCCAAATAAAGGGGGTCGGCAGGCTGTGGGACCGCCCATCTGCCTGTGGGGTTCCCGGGGGCTTTTTTCCTACAAGCTTCATGGTGGGTTGGGGCCTGCCGGGCCGCGATCGGGACGAGTAACTCTCGTTCCGATCCTGCGCCCCAATATTTGCCCTCCCAGCGGGACCCACAGCCCGCCTTACTTGCTGGGTGGGAGGGACAACACCCCAGCATATTCATTTATTTTTGACATTGCCAGTGGGTCTTTCAGGGGGGACTAGGACTGGCAAGGCCCACCTCCCCTGAGCCGCCCCAATTCCTGGCTAGGGGGCAGGAATTGGTACTGAGCTAGAGCATGTCCACACAGCGGTGGGCCATAGCTACGTACCTCTGGGGCCTCCTGCTGCTCCGAGATCCCCCACAGTTTAGCCTGGGACCGCAAGGTGCCCAGTTACCCATGGGTGGCCACGAGGAGGGACTGCAGAAGGCTTGATGAGGGAGAGGCTGTGACCTGGCAGGGGAGACTTATGCAAAAGCTGCTCCCTTTTTCGCAATGAGCTAGCCAGTGGTGGAAGCTGCAAGCGAGAAGGCATGCAAGCACTTAACACTATCTAGGCTACCACACCATCGCTTCACATCACCATGCGCGTGAAGCACCCACCCATATGTATATATACATATGTATACATATATATATATATATATATATATATATATATATATATATTATATATATATATATATAGATATATATATATATATGTATATATATATATATATATATATATATATATATATATATATATATATATATTATATATATACATATATGTATATATATATATATATATTATATATAATATAATATATATATATATATATATATGTGTGTGTGTGTGTGTGTGTGTGTGTGTGTGTGTGTGTGTGTGCGTGTGTGTGTGTGCGTGTGTATGTGTGCGTGTGTGTGTGCGTGTGTGTGTGTGTGTGTGTGTGTGTGTGTGTGTGTATGTGTATTCATGTATATACTGATTCATTTTGATCTTTCTATCTATCTGTCTATCTGCCTATATAAGTATGTGTCCATGTGTGCGCATGTTTGTGCAGTTAGGTAAACCTATACGTGTATTTGTGTGTACGCATTTATGTATACATTTACGTGTGTGTGAGCATATATGCATAAATCTATCACACATTTTCCAGCAAACTAAGAAACATCGGCTAAGATCTAGAAACTGATATCAAATGAAGATAAAACAAAGTGACCGACACGGAACCACATACCAGGAAACTGTGCATAATCTCCGATTTAATTAGTCATCATTTCTGAGAAACTGACTTTGTTATCACGAATCACTATCCTTGAACCCTTGTCGCCAATGTTCAGCACTCGTGAAGATAAGAAAAGTATTTCCTGTTTGCTGTTTCTCATTGATAAAGAAAAACTAATGTAAATGTAGATAGATAGATAGATAGATAGAGAGTTAGATGGATAAATAGGTCGAAATATACATATATACATACATGGATACATATATATATATATATATATATATATATATATATATATATATATATATATATATATATATATATATATTTATTTATTTATTTATTTACATACATACAAAAATATATAGATAGATAAACTGATAGACAGACAGATTGATAGATAGACAGTTATGTGCAGATATAGAGAGGTAGATTCATAGAAGGACACACACACACACACACACATACAGATATATGTACATATATATAATATATATATATATATATATATATAATATATATATATATTATAATATATATATATATATATATATATATATATATATATATATATATTATATTATATATATATAGGTGTGGGTTGGGTGGGGGTTTGGGGGTGGTGTGGGTGAAGGGGGGGGGTGGGGTTGGGGGGGGGGGGTGTAGGGGGTTTCAGGATTTGGGGTCATTTTGGGGTTTTTGGCTATTGTCTAGTTTATAAGTTTTTGGTTTGTGCGGGTGTAGTTGGGTAATTTTTTGTTAGATTGGTATATTTATTTGGGGGGGGGCTATATTTTTTTTTTTAGAAAAGTGGCTGGGAAAAACTAATTTCAATGGGGGGGGGGGGGTAAAAAAGGGGGTTTGGGGGTTTTTTTTGGGGGGGGAAATGGGAAATTTAAGGGGCAAGCGAGGAAAAGGGGGGGGGAAAGACCGGGGTGTGGCGGGGAAGAAAACGGGTGTGGTGGGGGGAAGTTTTAGTTAATAAATTGTGAAAAACATAAAAAAATTTTTTGTTAAAAAAATAAAAAAATTTAATAATAAAAAAAAAAAATAAAAAAAATTATTTTATTTTTTTTAAAACTTTATAAGTTTTCTGAACGCCGGGGTTTTTTGGGGGAAAGTATTGGGGGGGAAAAGGGTAAATTAAAGAAAACAAAAAAAAAAGAAAGGGAATAAAAAAAAGGGGGAAATATTTTTTTATTATATATTTTATATATAAATTATATTTTTAAATTTAATTAATAATTATATTCATATTATTTAATAAAAATATAGATATTTTAATTGTAAAACTTTTTATAAAAAATTTAGATTTATAAAAAAAATTTTTTGTTTGTTTTTTTTTTGGGGTTTTTGTTTTTTTTTAAAAATTTTTTTTTTTTTTTGTGGTTTTTGTTTTTTTATTGTTTATTTTAGGGTCCATTATTTAGTTTAAAATTTATCTTTAAATTATATCTTCTTTTTTTTTTTTTTTTTTTTTTTTGGGGGGGTGGGGTTTTGGGGGTGACTAGTGTAGGGGAATGGTTTGGGGGTTTTGGTTTTAAACCCCCTTTC
>NC_051424.1:20445798-20458298 GCF_015228065.2 Penaeus monodon
GGATGTGATCATGTGTTTGAAAGGGAATTTGAAATAATTCCTCCACCGATGCCAAGTACTGTTGTGGTGATCGTTAGAGCTTAGTGCCCCGTTGTCCCGAGCGCTATAATTCACGTTGTAGTGTACCTCTACTGTGCAACCTGACTACAACGTGGGTCTTGCAGAGTAAGACCATCGAACGGGGGGCCGTTTTAGGAGGTTTGGTAGCAAGGCTTATTATTACAACACAACACACCTTTTTCATAAGTATGTAAATATTATCTCTATCTTTATTTATTTATTTCTTCCCATTCATTTTTATTCACAAGTCAGTTATAATAATTAACTTTGTTTTCCATTCCTTTGTTCATATTAGCTTTATTTTAACTTAATTATCCCTTTTCGTTTATACTGACTTTGCTTGATAGAGTGTCCTTACTTCTTTAAAAGTAAATAAAGATCAATAAAACAAAAAGTAAAAAGGAAAAGAACGAAATCAACCAAGAATTAAACAAAACGAAAACATTCAAGGGAAAACCTGAGGTCACTCAGTCTGTGTATTCTCAAAAGTTACAATACATAAAACGCATCCTAACTGGCCTCTGTAAACAATGTAAATATACTTTTCTCTCTCTCTCTCTCTCCTCTCTCTCTCTCTCTCTCTCTCTCTCTCTCTCTCTCTCTCTCTCTCTCTCTCTCTCTCTCTCTCTCTTTCTCTCTCTCTCTCTCTCTCTCTCTCTCTCTCTCTCTCTCTCTCGCTCTCTCGTAGACTCAAGAAAACACCAAGGAGGCGTCCAGTGAGGCCGGGCGCTCCGTGAACCACACACGCTGCTGATCAGACGAGAAACAACCCTAGGGAGAGTTTGGCGGCAAGACTATGTTTTTTATCTCTTTTGTTTTGTAGTAAATATGTTTTTCTTAATAAAATAAATGAAAACAAAAGTGAAACTTATTAAAAGAAACTGAAAATAAAACTGAGGCAAAAAAAGAAAGTTTAAAAAGTAAAAGACAAAAAATAGAGCGAAATAAAGAAAATGCTCCAGGGATGAGATCCACACAGGTGGCTGCCAAATATGCCCACAGATGGTGCTGAGCCAGTGCTGCCGCTGTCAAGAGGAGGGGGCTGTCCTATTCAGGGGTTCCGTAACTAATGATATGGTGGGAAACCACATAGTATACTTGGAGGGGGAGGGCTCGGTGGATAACTGCCCCACCACTCCCGCGACTGAAGAGTGAGCTTCAGTCTGTAGTTAGTGGATAGCCCCGGTGAAACCATCGCCATGCAACGGGCATGTACTGAAGGAGGAAAAGACGGTGATGCCGACGCCCAGGTGGGCGACGCTGACGGAGGAAGTGACGGCTTCACATTAGTGAAGTCGAAAGCTAAAAAGACAAAAAGAAAGACCGATAATGCCGGTAAGACGCCACTGGCACCAAAGCACTGTGTCCGCCTCGCCTTCCCTGAAGGCACAAAGAAATCGAAAAAAATGAAATAGCTGCAGGACCTCGGCAACACCCCTCCGGCCTTGAGGGGTAGCCCCCTCGACCTTGTGCGAGGAGACACTCTCTCCTCACCGTATGTTTAATGTCGCTCGTATATAGCAGAGCTATATTGACAAACTTACTGGAGGATTAATTGGAGATATTACCTTCAAGCTATGCGATGAACCAAAGAGACAAGAAAAATATGACGAAAACCTCGTCACAAACTACAGCAAGGAGCTCGTTCTTGAAAATATATAAGCACTCGACGGAATTCACAAGTCCATGAGAGTACATAAGAATGGGGGCCACTCAACCGCATTCGCATAATATGGAAAGGAGAGCAATTATCTCCCAGTACATATAACACTTTCGGCAAGTAAATGCCCTCCAGCCACATGCGGCTGTGGAGGGCATCCCCTGATTTGCTATAACAGCATGGGAAGTGGCCATTCAGCAAAGTACTGCAAGGGCAAGGCACGCTGTGAAGCGTGTGGTGACATACTGCCAGGGAATGTTCTCGCAGTGCTGCAAGACGGGAGAATACCGCAGATGCACGAATCTTTGTCCCGTCAGGCTTCAGGTGTGGGATAACAGGTGTGACTGCCTGGCACTTGGCCCTCCCTATCCTGGCCCCTCCCATCCACCCTCTGTGGTACTAAAGGGCGACCAGCGGGCCCTCCCAACCCAACCAGCGTCCACCGTGCCTGGGAAACGCCCGACCGTGCCCTGTGTGACGTCACCAGCCGCAGAGGATTCCCGTGGCTGCTAGTAAGTGGGGGTGCAGAGCCCGAATTCTCGACACGGTTACGCAACTAGAGAAGAAAGTGAAGAAGACGATGCTGATCCTTACAGAGGGTGTTTCGGGCGTTACAGCTGTCATACTCTCTAAATTAAAGACCGCGCACCCCCCTCCTTCCCCGGGAGCTAGCCCAGGTAGCCGTAACTCACCTTCAGGCAGGGATGACCGCTGGCCTGGCGGGGGCATCCCCCGCACAGCCCTGTTACAGAAGTGACGTCAGGCCAGCTGACCAAGGTGATGTAAATGTGCTTGAACTTTTAAAGGAAATAAAAGCTTTGAAACAAGAAAACAATAACTTAATTAACGACACTGGGACAGGACATAGAAAAAAAAAATTGACTATCATTGTCGAGATACCAGTATTACCATTAGTCCTAAAAGAACGCACTTGGAGAATCAATGTCAGGACACCAGTGCTGATAACCAGAGTGGGTGTGTCAGCGCTGACAGCAGCAACGAACAATACTAGGATCCCTGTGACATTGAGTCCAGTAACACAACGAGCCCCCCCCCCCCCCCCACACACACACAGCCGTTGCATCCAGCACAAAAACCGAAGGAACTGTGCCTTGGAGTGACGCAAAGCCATGACCAAATCTTTGAAATGGTTAAAAGTACTTTTAAGTTTACGACTCCCAACTGTAACGAACTTTATTATCATGACCCTTTTGCTGCTAAGATGAAAATCGCATCTTCAGTTAAGTGATATTATTCATATGTGAATACAGCCATGAATAAATTGTTCACATATGTGAAGGTAACAATGCCACATAGATTAGTTTAAAAAATCCGAGAACACTGATGGTCAGTTTCATCATTTAAGAATTCATACTGCCTCTGGGTATTTTTCACTGTATAATGTAAATGCCAGATACTCTAAATTTCCGGCTAGTTCTCTATTCAGTTTTCACAGGGCACGTTATGCATGGGCGACCTCAAAGCAAGGCATCCACACTTTGGAGAGAACCAACGCAATAGTAATCAAGAAGAATTCAAACCTTTCACCAAAAGTAGATCACGGACAGTATATGACATAGGAGCAGAGACTCATCTGGGAATTGACAGGTATGTATATATATATATATATATATATATATATATATATATATATATATTATATTATTAATATATATATATATATATTATATATATATATATATATATATATATATATATATATATATATATATATATATATATATATATATATATTATATATATATTATATATATTATATATATATTATTTATATTTTATATATATATCATGATATTATTAGCAATACATTATATTATTTCTTATTTTATATATTATTATCTAATTATTAGAAATAGTAGTAGTATCATTATTTCCATTACTATAATATATGTAATATATGATATATAATATATTAATGTAATATAATATAATATAATAATATAATATAATATATATAATTATATAATAATAATAATAACAATAATAAGAAAAATTATAATATATATATTATTTTATTCATTTTTATTTACTTTAAATTAATTTGTTATAAATAAAATCAATTAAAATATAACAAGACCCCCTCCCTCCATGTCTTCGATATCGGATTTTGTTGCAGAATCGATTAAAAACAATAACACACCCCCTTTCCCAAAGGATTTCATTTAAAATCAAGATCTTATAATTAAGCACCCGGGGGGAATTCACAAGGGTCCATGAGAGTACATAAGAATGGGGGGCCCCAAAACCCGCATTCGCAAAAAGGGAAAGGAGAGCAATTATCCCCAGTACATATAACACTTTCGGCAAGAATGCCCCCCCGCACATGCGGCTGAGGGGACCCCCCTGATTTGCATAACGCATGGGAAGGGGCCCTTTCAAAAAAGTACTGAAAGGGGCAAGGCACCGTAAAGGTGTGGGACATACTGCCAGGGAATTTTTCCGCAGGCGCAAGACGGAGAATCCCGCAGATGCACAAATCTTTGCCCCTCGGTTTCATTTTGGGGGTAACAGGTTGATCCCGGGGCATTCCCCTCCCTACCCTGGCCCCCCATCCACCCTCTGGGGGTACTAAAGGGCGACCAGGGGCCCCCCCAAACCCCAAACCAGGTCCACGTCCGGGGGAAAACGCCCCCCTGCCCTGTGTGACCAAAAACCCGCGAGGTTTCCCGTGGCTGCATTAAGGGGGGGTGCAGAGCCCAAATTTCTCGACACGGTTACGAACTAAAAAAAGGGAAAGAAAACTGGACCCTTTAAGAGGGTTTGGGGCTTCAAGCTGCATACTCTTAATTAAAAGACCGCGCACACCCCTCTTCCCGGGAGCTAGCCCAGACCGTAACCCCCTTCGGCAGGAATGCCCGCGGGCCCGGCGGGGGCATCCCCCGCACAGCCGTTACGAAGTGAGTCGGGCCCAGCTGACCAAGGGTGATGAAAAGTGCTTGAATTTTAAAAGGGAAAAATAAAAGTTTTAAAAACAAGAAAAAAAAAATTAATAACGACACTGGGACAGGACATGAAAAAAAAAATGGACACATTTCGAGATACCAGATTCCCTTTAGTCCTAAAAGAACGCCTGGGAGAAATCGATTAGGAACATGCTGAAACCAGAGAGTGTGTCGCGCTGACAGCAGCAAAAACAATACTAGGATCCGGTGCATCGAGCCAGAAAACGCAAGGGAGCCCCCCCCCCCCACCAAACCAACGTTGCACAGCACAAACAAGACTTGCTGGAGTAAGAATACGACCAACTTTGAAATGGTTAAAAGACTTACTTACGGCCAACCTTACAACTTATTACATGACCTTTGCTGTTAAGATAAATCGCCTTTCAAAGTCATAATTCAATGGAATACACCAAGAATTCATAATATGAAGGGAGAAATTCCCACTAGATCATTAACACTTCCGAAAGTGATGCCCTCCATTTCCATCGGCTGTGGAGTTCATACCCCTGATTTTTACGTATAAGTGCCATTCAGCAACCTCGAGTCACGGCACGCTTTGAACGTTGTGGTGCTTACTCCCAGGGCGATGTTCTCAACAAGGCTGCCAAGACTGGGAGAATACCGCAAGCAATAGAATCTTAGTAGCGTCAAACCTTCACGGGGTAAACAGGTGTGACTGCATGGACATGGCCTCCCTGATCCTGGCCCAGTATACCACCCTTGGTACTAAATTAGTACCAGGCCTTCCAACCAATACGTCCACCGTGCTGAAAACCGACCGTGCCTACTGTGATACGTACCTTTAACCGCAAGGATTCCCTGTCTAGAAGCGGGTGCAGAGCCCGAATTTGACACGGTTACGCAACTAGTAAAGTGAGAAGACGTGGTGGTCCTTAGAGTTACTTCGGGGTTACAGGTGTCATCCTTTTTGAAATTATTCCCAACCCCGGCCTTCCCGGGAGCTTACCCAGGTAGCCTTACCACCTTGGCAGGATGACCAGCTGCCTGGCGGGCATCCCGCATAGCCCTGTTACATATATTTAAGGCATCTGACTAAGGTATATAAATATGCTTGAACTTTAAAGAATAAAAGCTTGAACAACAAACAAACACTTAATTAACGATATGGATAGATATAGAAAAAAATTGACTATATTGTCGAGATATCATATTACATTATCTAAAGAACGCATTGGATATATAATGTCAGGAACATCTGATAATCCATATGTGATGTCATAGCGCTACAGCAGCAAACGAACAATACTAGGATCCCTGTACATTGAGTCCAGTAATACAAACCCCCCCCCCACTATATACTATAGCTTGCATCCAAAAAAACGAAGGAACTGTGCTTGGATGTGACGAGGCCATGACCAAGCTGTGATGGTTAAGTACTTTTAATTTAGACTCAATGTAATGAACTTTATTATCATACCCTTTACTGATATATTAAATATCATCTTCAGTTAAGATGATATTATCATACGTGAATACAGCCATAAATGAATTGTTCACATATGTAAGTACAATGCCACATAGATTAGTTTTAAAATCCGAGAACACTTGATGTCAGTTTCATTTTTTAATGATTTACTGCTTCTGTTATTTTTCACTGTATATGTAATGCCAATTTCTAAATTTCCGTTTATATTCTATTCAGTTTTGGTGCACGTTGTGCATGGGCGACTCAGTTGAGCACCCCTTTGAGATATCAGCATACTATTCAAGAGAATTCAAACCTTTCCCAAATGTAATCACGACGTATATGCATAGACATAGACTCATTGAATTGACAGTATATTATATATATATATAATATTAATATATTTATTATATATATATTATATATATATATTATAATACTATTATTATACTGTTGCTGTGTGTAGATGTGTGTGTGTGTTTTGTGTCTGTTTTGTCTGTTATGTGTATGTCGTTTGTGGGGTGTATATATATATATACATATATCTATTATATATGGATTTTTTTTAAGTATTTTAAATATATCTGGTTATAATTTATTTATATATATATAGATACAGGCAGGGAGACCTCTGGGAGGAGAATATAACCTACCTTTGCAAAGTATATATATATATAGCTATAATATATAATATATATAACTAATCATTATTGAATATATTATAATAATAACTAAAGAATTATATATAACAATAAATATATACATATATCATATGTATTTATATAATTATATATAGTATGTAAATATATGGTATTACAAACTAAAAGTCATATAATAAAATATTTGATATCATATAAAATAATATATATTTAATATATAAAATAGCGATATATACATATAGATTCAAAAACATATTATCTATATATTTTATATAAATAATATATTTAACACATATATAAGAATATTGGATATTATAAATTGTTGTTATTATTTTGTTCTTATTATCATTATCAAGCACGGCATGAATTTTTAGTGATCTATGTATTGTTGCTAATATTATATCATGAATAGTCACATTAGGCATTATCTGTATTATGGCATATTAATTATTATTTATATTATTTCACTATATATTACTATATTTTATTGTTGTTGTTGTTGTTGTTGTTGTTTGCTGTTGTTTTTATCATTATTTTCATGTTCTTATTTTTATTATTATTATTATTGCTATTATTATTAGAAATAGTAGTAGTATCATTATTTCCATTACTATAATGATAATGGTAATGATAATGATAATGATAATGATGATGATAATGATAATGATAATGATAATAATAATAATAATAATAATAATAATAATAATAATAATAATATAATAATAATAATAATAACATTAGATTATAATATATATTATTATATTAGTTATTATTATTATTATATATTATTATATTATTATTAATTTATTAATTTTATATTAATATTCAATTCGATTAATATTAATATTAATATTAATACTAATATTAATATTAATAATAATAATAACAATAATAAGAGCAACAACAACTATAACAGCAATACACATATTCAATATTTTCGTTCTTATTTTGCTGTGATTGTGCCCTTTTACGAGAAGCTATTCAGGGACTTTGTTTAGACGAGAAAGATCCCGGATGTAAACAATCACACTCGGGAGACGTATCCATGTCCCTCTCGCCTCCACGTCTTCGATAGTCTGATTTTGGGGGCAAATTTTAAAACAAAAAACAACAAATCCAAGGATCTTCCCTATTATAAGTATCTTTAAATTAATGTACTGTTGTGTAGGTATGTTTTTATTTGTTCATCTCTTTATTTAATTGTTGTATGAAGTTGTATGAAGTTGAGATTCTCGTGTTTCGACATTTCTTCGGGGATCCACTGATTATGTCTCGGAGGTTTGATAGCACATCAGCACGACTCAAATTATAATTAATATATCCACATAGTTCAATAATCTACATTTTCTTGTAGCTCACCACACAACTCGACATTTCGTACAACTACACATTTTATTATCTATGAGGATTTTTACCACATGTTTTCACACAATAACTGAATATATATTAGTACAGCCATACCGCTGAACATCTCGTGTACTCCGCCCAATCTCAGGAAAAGAATCACTGGCAACTCACCCCGGACTGTTTCCAATTCTATTCATTTGACACTTGATAGATATATTATGTATTTTATATATATATATATATCTATATATATATATATATATATATATATATATATATATATATATATATATGTATATGTGTATATATGTGTTTGTGATATGTGTATATAGTATATATATATATTTGTGTATATATATGTATATGTGTATATTTATAATACATATATAGGCATTGAATTAATTGTATAATATCTTAAAAGCAAACACAATACACAACAAACAATCATAAACACACACACACACACACACATAACAATCACACAACACACACAATAAAAATAAACAACACACACACACACATTATACACACTACAACAACACATTACACAAACATCACACACACACTTATAACTCACACACATCATCACACACACACACCACACACACACCACACACCCTCAATTCACACACCAACACACACCACAAAATCAGTACATTCATATTATTATCATATATATATATTCACTTAATATACCATAATTATCAAAATACACTACACACATCACACTCTATAAATATATTCGTTATAATTTATATATATCATAACATTATATATTCTAGTATATATTATATCTATTATAAAATAATATATGAATATTATTATTACAAATATAGGATATACTATACACCATTATATATGATATATTATATATTAATACTCTCTATATATCACTACATATACATACACACATATAATTATTCTTTATATACTATATATATATGATAAAGAGTATATATATTTTATTTTAAATATATAACCTTGCAATTATACATATCAATAAAAACATTATTCTGTGACTTCTTATTTATTTATCTAAATTTATTATGTCATGGATTAAAATATAATTTCACATAAATATATGATATCTTCTCATGTATTCGTGTTCTGTGTCATATATATATCGTATACATATTATATATTATATATATATATAATTACTATCTAATATATATAATGTATGTGTGTTGTGTGTGTGTGTGTGTGTGTGTGTGTGTGTGTGTGTGTGTGTGTGTATGGTTTGTGATGTGATGTTTTGTGTGTGAATGTGATGTGTGTGTGTATGTAATGTGTTTGTGTATGGTATTATGTAAGTATGAATTATTTTTAAGACATGTAACAATAATGTTAAGCCTATTAGTATATTATTATATTATTATATATATATTATATTATTATATTATATAATATATATGTTATGTACTTGGTATATAGAGATAGTGATGATATACGTTATGTGTGTGTGTATAGTATATTATATGTGTATGTATATATTATGTGTGGTGTGTGTGTGTGTGTGTGATATAGTGTTTGTTATATATATATATGTATATATATTATATATGTGTATTATATATATGTCTAGTATATATATTATTATTGTAAATTTTATACCCATGTAATATTTCCTAATATATATAGTGTCGTGTGTATTGAATATAATTATAATATCTAAGACCATAATATATATGACCACACCTTCCTCATACCATCCAAATCCAATAAATATATATATATATCGAATGTTGTCTTGGAATGAGTGTGTAGAGAGAAATGAGTTGGATATGTGTGGTGAGTGTGTGCCGTCTCGTGTGTGTGTTTGGTGCTTGTGGTGTGTGTGTGTGTGTGTGTGATGTGTGTGAGGAGAGTGAGTGAGAGTGTGAGTGTGTGAGATGGAGCGTGTGTTGTTTAAGGACAGTACAAAAATGTATGTTATAATAAGAAACGATGATAAGAGAATAAGAGAATAATAATAAGAATAATAAATAAAAATAAAATATAATAATAAGAAAGTAAAAGGAGGAAATAAATAAATAACTAATAACAAATAGAAATGAGAGAAGAAAAAAAGAAGATAATAAAATAAGATATGAGAAGAAAGAAATAATGATAAGAAGAAAGATGTAAAAAGAAGAATAAGATAATGAGTAGACTAATAAAGTAATAATAATAGAAAAAAAAAAATGAAGAATAATAGAATAAGAAGAAGGGAATTGATGATGAGTAAGAACTGAAATACACATAATCACAACACAAACAACATCCATTTATTATAATTATTATTATTATATTATATTATTATCACTTATATTACTTTATTATTATATATTATATTATCACACATCACCATTATCATTAGATGACAACCGATACTAACCGATTTCCCCCACCAAACACACAAAAGTAATACTGTCCTAGTACAATCCACGAACCGGAATTCTAATACATCCACAACTGAAGTACCAAGTAATCCAACATTATTCATCCATATTGCTAGAACAATCCAAAAAAAACCCCGTCAAATTCACGCCATTGAATATCAAATACATCAAATCGGGCAAAACTTCTCACTTTTCTAAATACATCGTTCAAGTTTCCTATCCATCGAGCACATTTATAAAACCCCATCACTTGCGCATCCTCAACCGTTATCTGCAATATATAACCGTGACTAACATGTGAAAGGATACCTAAGCCACCCCTATTAGCTTTATGGATTTCACATTATTAACTCCAGCTCTCTTAATTCTCTTTTATACGAAAAAGCAAGGCAAATAAAGGGATCATATTCTGAAAAACGCACTCCATTTCCGTGTCAAGATCTTATACTCATTTCTTATAAAATCCACTTGCAAGTTTCATAATAACAAGAAACATGTGATTTCTAATTGCAAGCCTTTTCCTATTTTATTCATTGTCAGTCGATATCAAAAATCATATCCCACAAACTAGCGGGTACCCATCTCCATGTATATCCAACAGGTTTCTGCAACATACGCTTGAAGTGCTATACATATATTGTATTATAGGACTCTGTGTAAGTACTGATGGCCTAATATGTAAGTGCTGATAGTTTCATATGTAAGTACTGATGGTCTTGTGTGTAAGTATCGCTAGCCTCATATGCAAGGATTAATGCTTAATTGTAATTTCAGACTTTTTATGTTAATAGATATTGCGTGTAGACTGAACCATCAACGTATAGGTTATACCATAAGTAAGAAAAGCATGTGGAAGTATTGATAACCTCTTATAAATATTTTTAGGACTATACCATGTACATATTCTAGTAGAATTTAAGTTTATTTTATAAACGTGCACTCATTTACATGTCCTCACCGTAGGGCAATGGGTTATAGATGGATGGTAGCCATAAGTGTATATTGTGTGGTGTGTTTAGTGTGTGTTTGGTGAAAGTATATTGGGTGATGTGTGTCGAATCATCTATTGGTTGTGAATATGTTTGTTTTGTTTATGTAAAAATCTACGGGGGTGATATGGAACTTGGCACCCACTGTCAAATACATACACCTCAAATTGACCGGTTAGTTAATACCGTCATGAACATTAAGGACCACAACCATCAGAACCCTCCCAATTTCTCAATACTAGCAATTAATATAGATAAATAAGAGATATTAACTTGAAATAAAGAATCGTAAGATAAATGAATCACATAAATATGACAACTGCTCTCACTGTTATGGTTGACCTTGTGGACAGAAGGTTTATTGTAATGCGAGAAGAGAAGATAAGAGAGAGAGAGAGAGAAGAAGAGAGAGAGAGGAGATGATAGAGAGAGAATAGAGAGAATGAGAAGAATAGAAAGAGAGAGAGAGAGAAAGAAAAGAAAAAATGATAGAAGAGAGAAAGCAGGAGGAAAAAGAAACTGATAGACAAAATAGAAGAGAAGAGAGAGGAAGAGAGAGAGAGGGAAAAGAGAGTAAAGAGGAAGAGAATTTATGAAGAGAGAGAGAAGAATAGAGAGAGAGAAGAAGAGAGAAGAAAGAAGAAAGAGAGAAGAGAGAGAGAGAGAGGAAGAGAGAGTGAGAGAGAGAAAGGGGAGAAAGGGTAAAGAATGAAAGAAAAAAGATGAAAAGTGAAGAATACAGAAAGAAAAGGGGAAGTGGGTTTAGGTGGACGGACCCCACCCCACACACACACACACACACACCCCACACCAACCCACCACCCCACACAACCCCAAAACACACACACAACACCACACCAACACACACAAACCCACCACACCACACACCCCACACACAACCAACAAACCACCCCCCACCCCAAACGCATACACACGCACACTACAGAGAGTCATGAAAAGAAGGAAAAAAAAAGCGAATACGTGAGACCCAAATGTAACTAAATAACATAGAGAC
>NC_051424.1:20463298-20464952 GCF_015228065.2 Penaeus monodon
AAACTTGGGTGGAACAAACAATGCAAATCAAAGGACTTGAAAATGTTTCACATCTGATTTACTTTCAGCTTCGAGGATCTAACATCAGCAGTTTTAGGGACTTGTTAAAGATTTTGCTTCCAGACACTTTTAAGGAATCCGGAGTTAAGATAGAGTATTTTGAAGACTTCTTCTTGAATTTCAGTGTAGTCTTTCTTCTGGATGGTTATGATGAAGCAAACGAAAATTCAAAGAAACTTGTCAATGACCTACTAAAGTTTCAAAGAAGTAATATGCGTTTTGTGATAACTACCAGGCCAGGCTGCTTGACCGATCTGATTCCCATTGCAGAGCAAAGAAAGAAGGTAATGAACATTGAAATCAAGGGAATACATAGGAAAGACCGCATGTCTTTTGTTGAAAGAACATTATCTGGGATTGAACCTAAACCAGACCACATAGATGACTTGAAGATTAATATCATTGCAAATCTTGAGACCTTACATATGGACTTGGATGAGCTGGACGTCCCTCTGACAATAACACTTGTGATTATTCGTGAGTTGAAAAATCCCGCCGAACGCTCTACAGATATCTATGAGGATTTAACAGTCCTCATGATGGGCAAAATCACAGAGAGATTAGCAGTACAAGAGTATTCTGATGCTGCAAGCAAGGTCAAAAAATATTTCACTGCCTTGAAGAAAGTGTCCCTTCGTGGTCTGAAAAGAAAAGAACATGATCTGTTGCCAGATACAATAGAGGAATTGGAAAAAGAGTGTGAAAAGCTGGAAGTGCCACACATAGACATGTTATCTGGATTTTTCAGTTCAAAGAGAACCTGGGACGGTACCTCATTTGAACAGACTTGGTCCTTCCCACACAATAAGTTCCAAGAACACTGGGCAGCTGGATTTGTTGTCACACAATTTTCAGATTGGAAATTAGAAAAAATTAGAGAGCCACTCAAAGAAGAGGTTGGATGTTTAGTAGATCACCCTTACATGAAATTGTTCTTTGAAGACTCTGAAGAAGCGAGGCAATTTTTGGAAGACAGTGCAAGTGATAAGGAAGAGATGTTCATCGATTTAATGTGCAAAGTAGTAGGTTTTGTGATGAAGAGTCAAAAACCACTGATTAAGCGATATCTCCCTGCACTCACTAGTCTTCTTCTATACAGCAAATGCTCTCGTCCAGTAAAAAGAAGGAGATGTAACAAATTGTGCAAATTACTGCGAGCATCAGGGAATGCAACAAATATGTTAGAGTTATGCATTAGTGCACTGCAAGACATCGATAGCACTGACATATTAGGAAGCCTCTATAAAGAAATAGTAGCAATAACAGACCATCTTAGGCCTCAACATGTCATTCGGACAACGGAAGACGAAGAGGAAGATGAACCTGAAGACGACCATAAATGTGATGTGGAGTTTGCTTTCCACCAGCTGGTCAAGCGAAATGTCGAAATCGTGACACAGGAGAAAGTTAAACATGAAACAGTCCCAAAACTAATAGATTTTGCACAAAATACCTTTTGTTCCATCCAGAAGATTATGGAACCAGAATCAACATCTGAAGGAATCCACGAATTGGCATCAAGTTTGCCTAAATTACTAGATGCATTTAAATAATATTCAACGATCAGTCTAATGCTGGATAATTGACAGGTTCA
>NC_051424.1:20471460-20473960 GCF_015228065.2 Penaeus monodon
GATCACCGAGTCAAAACGTCCCTTCGAGGTCGATGTAGGCTGCAAGCAACCACGACCAAACTCACGACGGCGTTCCCAATTACTCGAAGCGCTAGTATACGGTTCTATTGTGGACTTGCCAGGAGTAAATCCAGACTGCTACGGTCTCTGGTGCCTCAGTAGGTGGTTGCGGAGAGGGAGACCACGCCCCCCAGCAGGTCAGGGGGAAGGGTACCAGACTCCAAATGGCAGTCAGGACTGTATGCAGGCCCCGAGCCATGGGTTTTCACCCCCAGCCTTTAGCAGTCAGCAGGATATCACATATCCTGCTGCTTTCCCCCACTCTTCAGCTTGGAAATCGCCAGCCTAACCTTGTTAGGGTAGGGGGGTTCCTCGCTGATGGGTGGTCCGGCACAGGCACTGAGACATCGCTTGCATCCAAGCTAACTTTTGGGAGGTCCACCTGGTACAACTGTTCAAAATATCACCCAACGTTCACGAACCCCAACATGATCCGAGATGATCCGTCCATCCGCTGAGGGGACTGCAGTCATCTGTGAGGGGGGCTTAGGGTTCATTTTTCTCAGGGTTGGTAGGCAGGGCAAGGTCATTTACCAAGAAATGGCCTTCGCCCTCCTCAGCAAGTTTCCCTGATGAACTGTTCCTTGTCCCTTCTAAAGAGTGTCCGACCCCTACGCACCATGGAACGACGCAAGACTTGATTCCCATTCAGCCGAGCCTTGCGACACGCTTCAGTGGCCTCTAATGTCTCCAGGGAGATGGTATTTTGCCTTGTCCTTGGGCGTACGCCAATGGACTCCTGAGCTGCTTCGAGTGTTACGCAATAGTATTAGCGACCAATAAGAGCAATAATGACAGTGACTATGATATATAATAACAGTGATAACGATTAATGTCAATCATTTTTACCAAAACATTGCCTCCCCTGCGCTTGTTCCGCGACCATTCCGGATTACCCGATTTGCCGGACTAACGGAGGTCAAGCTAATTTAAGGAGACTCGAATTATCCATTAGCTCGTGCACTTTATTTATCCTTAAAGCTTTATGAACCTCCACTCACACTTTTGTCCCAATTCAGTGTAAACATAAGGAATGCGCGTCTATGAAGGAAGCGTTATGTTCACATTAATTTACTACAATCTCATGACTTGTTGAATATATCGATGCTTATTTTATAAAAGCCATTTAAATAAGCGTATCTGGTTTGCTGCACCAATGCCCGTTATTCAGTAAGAATACGTTAAATGTTAAAACTTTAAAAGGGCAGAAAATACAAAAGGTGATAGATAAATCCTATAAATGACATAATCTGATAATTACGAAATATGAGTAAGAAAAATAGCCTGAACAAACAGTAACGAAGTAGAAAAAGAAAAGAAGCAATTAGCGGAGTAACTTGAAGACCCTCAGTCTATTTCTGAAGACACGATGTTGTTGACAGTAAATATGAAAGGAAACGTACATTTGGCAACCTGTCTGTGAGCACACTTCGTACATCTGGCATCGTCCCACCCTTGGCCATGTACCATCCCAGTTCCCTAGGGGCGTTTCAGATACCCTTTTTCATGGTAATCTCACCTTACTGATGCCACTATTTCCTATCGGATAGAAGATGGCTGTAGTACACTTTATATATTATAAGATTTTCAACCTTATCTCTTTCTCTCCCAGTGTCCCACAGTTGATACGTGCTCTGAGACTTAATTGTTGTCCATAAATCTAATGGTACTTGTTAAGGATGAGAGCAGAGTGGCGAAAGAAAACAAGGAGAAGGAGGAGAAGAGTGAGAGGGAAAATCGAAATAAAAAGGAGACCGTTTACTATGAATTTATCCCCACTCCCATATACACGGGCGTTTCTGTTTGTGAGTGTGAGAGAGGAGAGAAAGAGAGAGAGAGAGAGAGAGAGAGAGAGAGAGAGAGAGAGAGAGAGAGAGAGAGAGAGAGAGAAGGGGGGGGGGTGGAGGAGAAAAAGAAAGAAACAGAGTGACTGAGAGGAAAAAGGAAGGAAGAACGAGAAAGAGAGAGAAAGATGTCATTATAAAAAACAAACACATTTCCATGCATATCAAACAACAAATTCTCCCTCCCACACAGACTTATGTATTCACACATTCACACGAATAAATTGAAAACAAATACACTCAAAAAAACTCATTCACCACAGGAACAAGAACACACATTATGATTATCACTTTAAGCTATTAACATGCGTTCGTTCTATTTTAGTGAAAGAAAATGTAAACACTCAGTGGTGTTATTATTTCAGTGTTCTCAGTTTTTTTTATACTGTTATTAATCAGTTTGCAATATCCATCAGCTTGCAATGATTACATGTGAATAGGCATCACGAAAATGTATTACCGGTCATAACCAGCACATTTCTATACCGTTAATTTCCAAATAAATACACATTTCTAAAACTAAGTAACTCTTTATACAATATACTGTATTTTCTAATAAATGAATGGATAAGAGATTCTTTTATTGTTTTTTTTTT
>NC_051424.1:20494340-20499077 GCF_015228065.2 Penaeus monodon
CCTTTTTGAAAATTAAAACACAAAATGAAAAAAAAGACGAAAATAAGTTAAAAACCAACATTAAAAACCGTAAATTGTTAGAATAACCGGGTAGTGGTAATTACCACCCCATCTTCTCTGTTGCCTTTCTTTTTCTCTTACTCTGGCCCCTTAGTGTATGATCTGGTCCCCGACTTTATATTGCAGTCGGACCGACACGGCACCGAAGGAGGACCCTTAGGATGCTGTGAGAAGGACG
Source organism: Penaeus monodon (assembly GCF_015228065.2). Lineage (NCBI taxonomy): Eukaryota > Metazoa > Arthropoda > Malacostraca > Decapoda > Penaeidae > Penaeus > Penaeus monodon. The sequence goes on from NC_051424.1 coordinate 20,494,579, forward strand.
TCATCGAAGACCGCCATAGGCCACGGACCAGGATTTTCGTCAGAAAAAGGTTTTAAGCCGTCCCAGTGTAGTGGACGGGCGTTTCCTGCCAGACTCCCCCTAGATCCAGCGAAACCAGCACCTTTGCCGCAGGTACCAGTCGCCCCAGAATGCTTGTGCCTGGCGGACGCCTGCAGATCCCGGGCAACTCCAGGAGTCGTAGCGCAGATATCAGCCGCCCCGAGATGCCGCCCCTGCCCGACGCCCGTAGATCCGGACGAAGATCCCAGGACGTGTGGACGCAAGAAGGACCTGGACGAGATCTGTGGGGGACGTGTGCACGAGGACGCCGCCGAGTTAGGCCTGGGCCCGGACTACGAGGAGGTCAGGACGAATCCGAAGTCAAGGAGGACTTGTGCGAGACTTTCGAGGATGTGGAACATCGAGAACGGACAGATACACCAAGGACCAGGAGGATGAGGACGACAGGGACGAGCAGCCCCCCGAAGTTGAACCAGGGGCAACGCACGAGACCGAGACGACCAGCCAAGTTAGGTCACCTGAAGGCGCCTCGAGGGGGAGGGGGCGAGTAGGTGGCCGAGCAATATAATATGTGGATAATTCTATTTCTGTTACAGGATGTGGATAATTCTATTTTGGTTACCCGTGGGGCCCCGTGGCTGTTTTCCAAGTGGATCCAAATGTCACAAATAATAACCACCCGCTTTAGCGAGGGCGGAGGTCACATTTTATATCTGGGCCTCGTTTGACGGGAGTTAGTGTAAGTACCACCGCACTAAGGTCAGCTCCGCCCTCTCTCCGGGCAGTGACCGTGACCTCCGCGCGGCCCGATTTTAAAATAGACATGTCTTGGTGTGTTTTATATGCGTGGGATCAACTCTCAGAAATAAAGAGTCAAGCCGAATACCAGTATCAATACCCTGCAAGCCAATGAATTGGGTTCTATACCCGTTAGAGAGAGAGAGAGAGAAAAGAGAGAAAGAGAGAGAGAGAGGGGAGAGAGAGAGAGAGGAGAGAGAGAGAGAGAGGGAGAAAAGAGAGAGAGAGAGGGGAGAGAGAGAAAGAGAGAGAGGGGAGAGAGAGAGAGAGGGGAAGAGAGAGAGAGAGAGAGAGGAGGAGAGAGGGGAGAGAGAGAGACAGAAAAGACAGAGACAGACAGACAGACAGACAGAGAGAAAGAGAGAGAGAGAGAGAGAGAGAGCTGTTTGATGGTCTGGTTGGTATAATTCAGCGAACCACCCTTATACCGAGACACAAAAGAATGTTATATATAAGGTTGTAAAAAAAGATGATGGCCGGGGTTGTCGAAATTCCCTAAAACGTCACCAGAATGTATACCTCTGAACTTCTTTTTTATAACGGTTTCAAAAGGCAAAGTTTACGTTTGAGCTAATTCTTTATGGCTTAACCCCGTATAATGGCGATTTTTTTTATAATAAAAGAAAAATCAAATACCTTAGTAATATATAATTGCTGACGTGTTTAAACTGGGGGAATCTGTCTCTTTTTATAAAACTATCTGTCTATCTGATTACAGACCTATCTATCTATACTATATACATATGGCGAGCAGAAGCGAAGGAAAAAGAATCGACTCCCAGGACTTTGCCTGAAAGGATCTGCGACGCCTCTCATGGCGCATGACTGAATTGTTTGCGTTTCTGTTTGAGAAATGTTCTATAGCTGATGCTCTATCTATAATCCAGGTTAAAGTGCGCAAACACTTACACTTGCACACACACCCCCACACACACAACACACACACACACACACACACACACACACACTCAACACTTACACTCACACTCACACTCACACTCACAATCACACTCACTCTACATTACACTCACCACACGTACACACATTCACTCATTCATTTCACTCACACTTACACTTACACTCACACACTCACTCATTTTTCTCACACATTTAAGCACACAACATACACAGTATACGTCCGTATGTGTGGTGTGTGTGTGTGTTTATATATATATATATATGTGTGTGTGTGTGTGTGTGTGTGTGTGTGTGTGTGTGTGTGTGTGTGTGTGTGTGTATGTGTGTGTGTGTGTGTGTGTGTGTGTGTGTGTGTAATACTATGTAAAATCTACTACCAACCTAAATTGTTGTCGCCTTGAGGAGCCCTTTCAACGCAGTTTGATTTAAGTTTACGTTTGCTGCTTGCCAATAAAACTTCATGAATGGAATCAGACATGAAATAAGGAAATAAATTCATTTTTCTTTCGGGGATTTATGAGAACTGTACGAGGCATTTTACAAAAAGCTATACAACTAATAGACTTTGTTATATAAAAAAAAGGAAATTAATGGTAAAAATGATTGGCAACGCTGTCCGTTGTAAAGGGACACGTTCGAGAGACAATTTCGCTTCAGACTTTTATCATTGAAGGAGGGAATATTCTAATTTTCGTCCATTCACTAGCCCCACAGGTAAGAAAGCCCATGGCGCTCCAAAGGAAAGAATTTTGGACTATCAAAAACATCGTAAGTGGGTAAGCAAGGGCTGGGCAAATAGGGAGTAAGTTGAAAGCAAAATTGCGTGTTCCAGTGCTAAGCAAGTATCCTCCCTTTTTTTCCTCCCACCCGCCTCGCCATCCCGGGTTTTCGTGCCCAACTGTGAGAGAAAGAGGGGAGGAGGGTGGAAAAAGGAGAGGCGAGGGGGAGGGGACGAAAATGAAACTTTTTAATCCTTCAAACGAAAGATTTTGTCTCGTTTGCCGGCCCCAAAGCATAGGCTTCAAAAGAGGAAGGAGGGAAAGATGGGAGAAAAACAAACGAACCAGAAGGAAGTCTTAAACCTTTATAACATGTTTCCCATAAATATTAGACTGAAAACATATTTTCTGGAAGTCAGTGAACATCTTAACATAAGATATTTCTTCAAAAGAATTAATATGTTTGGGGAAGAGCCTGTACTGGGCATTTTGTTTAGAACTTCTTTCCCTTTCCCGGCTGGTATAGACACTGGAGACAGAATGTAATCCCGCTTTCAATGAAAGACGGGGAAAAGGGCAAAAAGGGGATCCAGAACCTTGTCTAACGACCACGCAAAAAATAAACCGAAAGTCTTGGTGGACGAAAGAAAGAGCATTTCAATAAATCCTTTGAGGGGTTGTCAATTTTTACTCCATATGCAAAAAAATGGGGATCTGAAAGATTTTGGGGCGGGCGACAATTCTTTGCTTTGAAAAGAAATAAAAGTTTAGAAGAAAAAGCTACTGAAACAGAAAAGGGGTTTTCTAAAGTGCAACAAACCATAAAAAACTTTAAACCGAACGTAGATGCCTATGACTTTTACAATTAGAAACTATTTAACAGGGCGGACGAAAAAAACCCCAGGTACTGAATCTGAAAGGGGAGAGGATGATAACACCCCTAGAGGTTGCTGTCCAGGTTTGCTTCCCCTGGGGAGCTACGGTTTTATCTTTCCCTGGTACCCCCCGAAACGAAGGAGTATCGCAACTTTGGAGTAAAAGGGGGATGAAAGAGATATATTCAGTCTACTTTTCCCCTCTTCACTGAGGGGTCTGTTTACCAGCAGTGGGCCTCAGTTTTGCCGTGAAATTTGGGGGGGACGTTGGTTGTTAAAATGGCAGACAAAGCCCCCCGGGGGGTTCCTAATCCTGACTAATACTGAACAGTTGGTGTATAAAGCCCACCAAAAATAGAGGGGTTTTGAAAAAAGGGCATCAACCAAAGATATTTCCCTTAGGGGATTTTGAGGGAACCCCATCTACTTTTCTTCCCAAAAATAACATTTTTCCCGAGAGAGGAGAAGGAACATCGAAGCACTCCGAAGCGACTTGCTAAGAGGTACAAGAACTAGGATCCCTAAGGCTTTTTGCATAAGGAACACCACATTCTTGGGGCTATGTTTAGGCCAAAGGATAGAACCTAACTGATAGGAATTTCGCATCTCAAAGGCCAGAAATGAATCGGAAGAATATTGGCATAGCCCAAAATTTAATCGGTAGACTAGGGAGGCTAGAAATATGCCCCTGAAAGTAAAAACGTTTTGTTGGGGGGGACGTGCAGGTACCCAGGGAACGTAGAAGAAATATATGCATGATGCACGGTCTCAAAAAGGCCAGGGCTTTGCCCCACGAAAAATTTAATACCAAAAAAACAATAATTCTCTATGGGAACTAAAAAATAAAAATATGATAATTACATGTAAAAAAACATAAGGTAACAATACGCACATAAAAGGAGCAAAGAAAGGAAATTTAAAAAATAAAAAAGAAATCCCCTTGAAAAAAAAAAAAACTCTGACAGGTTAAACACAAACAGAAAAAGAAGAAGACAGAAAAAGGGAAACAAACAACGAGAAAATTGAACCAATGAACAAGAAATGAAAATCGAAAGAAAAAAAAAAAATAGAAGGGAAAAGGGCACAGCAAACTCAAACCGCGGAAAAAGAAAGAAATAGAAAAAAAAAAAAAAAAAGAAAAAAAAAAGAAAAGAGAAAAGAAAAGAAA
>NC_051424.1:20499177-20501677 GCF_015228065.2 Penaeus monodon
TGTAATTGTTTGGAAAACCATAGCTCCCATATGGTGGGCATACAAGCATAGTTGTTAGAAGAACCATAGCTTCCAAAATTGCGCCTGCCCTCGTGTGATACCCTCACGCTGTGTCTGGTTTCCGGCTTCAAGAGAAGGCATGGGGAGCTCAACCCTTGACCCAGGCTGACCCTTCAGAACGCGTCCAGCCGCCTTTCCGTGAACACCACCAATCAGCCTTTGGCCTTGGCTTGGGCCCGACCTCGCCGCCGCTCAGGTACCGCCCCAGTCAACATCATTTTGTGATTATCGCTGTGCTGTAATCTTTCTATCGATGAATCCTCTTACACGCACACACACACACACGCACACACACTCACACACACACACACACACACATACACATACACACAGAAAGAGATAGAGAGAGAGAGAGAGAGAGAGATAGATAGATAGATAGATAGATAGATTAGATAGAGAGAGAGAGAGAGAGAGAGAGAGGAGAGAGAGAGGGAGAGAGGGAGAGAGAGAGAGAGAGAAGAGAGAGAGAGAGAGAGAGAGAGAGAGAGAGAGAGAGTGAGTGAGTGAGTGAGGAGTCTCTTTTTGGTAGACCACGACACTGGTGGGTCATAGGAGCGCAAGTTCTGGCTTCCACAGTTTATTGGTTGATATGATATGCAACGCGGGGGGAGGTTGAAGACGTCCGGCTTGTGCAGCGGCGTTTCGGGAAGCGGGGGCCCTGGGCAGAGGCAGGGCCGGCAGGGGGGATGGAGTGGTGGCTGTCCGAGCCGGACCGTGACTCGCGGCCTGACCTTCACCATGAAGAGGGAGAAGGTCACAAGTCATGAGCGAAAGAGGCGTGACTTAGGTGAGTCCTCTGCAGGCGGGGTATGATAGGCTGGCCCTTCTTGTTGGAGGATGTGACCTGCAGGGAGTCTCAACCAATCTGTGAGAGAGATATTTGTTTGATAAAAATACATTTACAGTGTACATGCCCTGCGAAGATACTGAGAGCGAGTTGCCTTGCGTTTCTGAAAACTATTCCAGGTAATACATTTCAAGGAATTACCTGGAGACACTGGTTATTTGACAACTTCCAAGGCCCACTGCAGGCCGCTGCTGCTGCTGCTGCTTCAGGAAGGACATAAGAATCCTTCCCTGGAATTGGGATTGTTGAACAATCTGCTGCTGCATCATGAACATCACCTGCTCCATCTGCTTGAGTTGCATTTGCAAATCATTTATTTCTCTGTCGGACTCTTGCTTGTCCTGCTTCAGTGAGGTCCGAGCTGCAACTGGCGCTGGCGCTGGTGCTGGCGCTGGTGCTGAGGCTGGTGAGGGAGTTGATGGGGCTTCTAGTCCTGGTGGTGCTGGTGCCATGACGGTGCCTTGGCTTTCTTAGCAGGGGCCATTACTGTTGACCTCTGGGGATGTGGGCATTCACCCGCATTGGTGAGTCTGGCTCCACAGTTTATTGGTTGATATGATTGCAACGTTCGGCTTGTGCAGAGGCGTTTCGGGAAGCGAGGGCCTTGGACTCAGGCCCCTGCCGACCTTGTGGAATGTGGTTCGAGGGTGTGCACCGAAGGGCATGGAAACGTGTCGTGTCCTCTTTGATGATCAAGTTGGTAAGATTTAGGCTGGAGCACACTGCCAGATCTGCATACAGCCACTTTGTAAGCTTAACATCCCATAGGTCAGGGTAAAGCTCACGCAGTTCATCACAACTATCCTTTTTGACTTTCTCTTTGATAATAATACGAAAGAGCAGACGTTCTTTTTGTAGGTGTGGTAGCAAGGAGTGGCCATCAATATCTCATGGCTCTCTGCTTAAACTCCTGTTTGATCCTCTCGAGCTTACAGAAATGGGATAGATGTTCACACTCTCCTCAGGATCCCTCGGTCATCTTCCAGCTTTTTTTTTTTTATTATATATATCTTTTTTAGCATTCATCCATTTCTGCTTTTATAGCCACTTCTGGAAACAAGAGACATACTTTAGCGATTTCAGCATATAATTGCTACTTAAACCTAAACATGAACATACTGACAAAGAGAAGAAATGTGTGAATAACTATGGGAATATATTCCTTCAAGGACGTTCGAATCTACTACAAATTCTTTATATTTAGACAGTGTATGTGTGGATTTCATGTTATTAAATTTCTGTTAATGTTTTGATTAAAAATTATAATTATTTAAACATAAAAGTATATATCTTATTTGTATATTATATATATTATAATATATATATTATTATATATATTTATAATAATATATATATAAAAAAAATTATGTTTACACCACACATACAACACACACCCACACCACACACCCACCACACAACACCACACACCCACACACCACCCCCACACCCACACACACTATTTATATATATATATATTTTTTTAAAAATATAATAAGATAGATAGATAGATAGATAGATAAAGAGATTAGATAGATAGAAAAATAGATAACAAAAACAGATATAAAAAAAAAGGAATTGTTTTTTTTTGATTTT
>NC_051424.1:20506677-20509177 GCF_015228065.2 Penaeus monodon
AGTAGTAGTAGTAGTACTATTATCATTATCATTACTACTTAAACTTTATTTAAATTTGTATAGAGAGGCAGACCAATTACAGCTGCAGCCTTCTCTTGCAATGATCAAACCACAATTAATATAAAAGCAAGAGCACCTACCCCAGACCCGAGCTGCATCTTTGTATAAGGAAAACCGAAGGAAGTTTTCAGGTCCAGAGTGCCTAATGGCCAGATTTTTAAAGGCCCCGAGCATAACCAATTAGACTTGAACAAAGCACTGGGCCTTCAGAGAGGAGAAGGGGCTTTAAGTTCCCTGAAGTCAGACGTAGGATTTCTCTCATTTTTCCGGTTCTCTCTCTCTATATATATATATCTATCTCTCTCTCTATCTATCTCTCTATCTATCTATCTATCTATCTATCTCTATCTTTCTCCTCTCTCTCTCCTCTCTCTCTCTCTCTCTCTCTCTCTCACTCTTCCAGTTTTCACTTTCTTTTCTTTTTTCCAGTTCTCTGTCTTTTTTTCTCTTTTTCTCTCTGTCGTTGTCTCTCTCACCTTCTCCTCCCTCTCTCTTTTTTCTCCTCCTTGTCTTTTTTTCTCCCATTCTCTCCCCCCCCTCTCTCTCTCTCACTTTCGCTCGCGTATCATCATTATCTGTTATGTAAAGAAGCTATATTCGGAACTGATGTCTTTTATGATTTTTTTTTCTTTTTTTTTGTGCTTCCTCCAACTTTGTAAGTGTCTGTTGTCCACCAGTGACTCCTGCCAAGGCGCTCTGATTCAGAAACACTCTTGCTGACAAACTTTGGGCTTTTAGTGATTAGGGTCCTCTTATCTTCTATATGTATGTCGTTTAGCTATTTTCTCATTCTTCCCTAGGACACACAACATTAGCTTATTTAATTTTGGAAGTTTCTCTTTACAGATGTCAACATTGATAGAGGAAAAGGTTGGCTGCTCTGCAAAATGGCCAGACCTCCTCTTGCATGCCTGAAGAAACTCCCACAACACGTGTCTTAACACAACCATACACCTGCGCAGTGCACGTAGCAAGAGACATTGGCTCCTATTGTGCGACTTCACTTATTTGTAAGGGATTTTCTTGTCAGTTACGTGACTGTGGTTTTGGAATCCTAAGTAAATTACTCGGATGAAATCGCCTGCATCAACGAACGAAGTATTTTGACTGTAGACTTATATCATATTCGATAAGGGCCGAAACAAGTAAATATGTCACGATATAATACTTCTACAGGATAACTGTATTTTCTCCTTATATATCCTTCGGTAGGAACATTGAATGTGTCACTCTAAAACGAAATTTTCGCCATCACTCACCTCATCCAATAGCGTCCCCAAAGGTAATTAAAAAAACTAGCAAGCAACAACTGGGCAGTCAGGGAGTAATTCCTAAACAGAACTGAAAATCCCGCGCGTTCGAATAATAAGCAAGTCCCCTCCCCACCCCCCAAAGCACCTGCGTGCGTGCCTCACCATTTCTTTTCAGTCCGTGAAAGCAGACTCGGAGCAAGTTTTCTTCGTATTGATTGTAAGTGATGATTGTCTCTTCATTTGTTTTTGTCACTGTTATTGTTACTGTTTAAGTTTTTCTTTTCTTTTCTTTTCTTTTCTTTTCTTTTTTCTTTTTTTTCTTTTTTTCTCTTTTTCTTTTTCCGCGGATTGAGTTTGCTGTGACGCTTCCTTCTATGTTTTTTTTATTCTTTCGACTTTCATTTCTTGTTCATTGGTTCAAGTTTCTCGTTGTTTGTTTACCTTTTCTGTCTATCTTCTGTTCTGATTTGTGTTTACCTGCTCAGAGTTTTTCTTTTTTCAATGGGATTTCTTTTATTACTTTTTGAATTCCTTTCTTTGCTCTCTTTGTCTGATGCGTATTGATGTAGCCTTATGTTTGTTTACATGTAAATTATCATAGTTATTTTTAGTTCCCATAGAGAAATTTATTGATTTTGGTATTGAATTTTTCGTGTCGGCTAAATGCCCTGGACCTTTTGAGACTCGTGCATCATGCATATATTTCTTCTACAGTTCCACTCGGTACCTGTCACGTGCCCGCCATACGAGACTGTTTTATGACATTTTCAGACGGTCATATTTCTAGCCTCCCTAAGTCTACAAGATTCATATTGGCATATGCCAATAATCTTCCGATTCATTTCTGGCCTTTGCAGATGCGAAATTCCTATACAGGTTGAAGGTTCTATCCTTTGGCCTAAACATAGCCCCAAGAATGATGGTGATTCCTTTATTCAAGGAAATGACTCTTATGGAGGTCCATAGTTCTTGTACCTCTTGAGCAAGTCGCATTCGGAGTGCTTACAGATGTTCCTTCTCCATCTCTCGGAGAAAATGTTATTCTTGGAAGTAAAGTGAGATGTGTTCCCTCAAAATCACCTAGAGGGAAGATGAGTCTTATGGGTTGATGCCCTTTTGCAAGACTCCTCTATGTTGGAGTGGGCTTTATACACACACGTGTTCAGTCAGTTAGTCAGGAATTATGG
>NC_051424.1:20516677-20524177 GCF_015228065.2 Penaeus monodon
TGCGTACACTTTGCTAATGACTTATGTCCTTGCAAGTTGGATGTTACTGTACATAATGCTCCCTAGATGAAAACCATAAATATTATCACGAATACATTGTTTTTAGCAAAAACCGATAAAGTATTACGATTTAAAAAGATGATTTCAATAAATTCTTGGACATAGTCACTAAAGGACATTTGTTCGTTTTAATGGTAAATTGTTTATAAACAAATGAGGGAAGTAGCAATGGGACCAACTCTAGCCAACATTATTATGTTCACAAGGAAAAATCTTGATCAAAAAATTGCCCTAAAGAATTTCACCCATTCACTATTATTAAAAAAAATTGGTGATTGTTACTTTACTTTACTTAGATCTAAAGAAACAGGGTCAATAAAGATCTGAAAATATCTTTATAACCAGCATTCCTGACATCAAATTCACATGTGAAGTGAACATTAAGGGACAGCTTCCTCTTCCTGATATTAATATTTCAAAAGGATAAGATTCTTTGTTTAATCAGTATACAGGAAACTACACTGGTCTTGACTATAGAATTAACTCATTACATACAAAAATAAAATATGAAGGGAATTTAATTTCAATATTAATCTATAAATCCTTTAAGATTTCCATGGACTACTTAATTTTCTCAAAAGAAGTTGACTTTATTACACATATACTAAGAAAGAACAATTTCTCTATCGATTTCATAGAACATAACATCAAGATTACACTCAATAGACCCCTGGTTCCAAATGTACTCTTTTTAAATGTTCCTAAAGATCTGACTTGTGTAAAACTATCTTCCCTAGGCACTATTAGTTGGAAACTCTGTAAAAAAAAACTATCAAGCTTAATTAAAGCTCATTATTCCACTGTAATCCTTAAGAATGTATATACAGCACCATTTTTCATTGATAATCCTAAAACCTTTACGTCTTCAATTGATTTTTCATTGATAAAATCCTTAAACCTTTACTTCTTCAATTGTCTATTAATTCTCGGTGCAGTAGCCATTGGCCACTTACTTTAGGAAAAAACACAAAAGCCTTTTTATACGCATGAAGAACCAAAAAGGCTTTTTCATTCAGGAATACCTAATTACAAAATTAACGAGACCAGCAAAAATCCTCACTCAGAGTCACTCTGGAATAAAAAATCCATGACTTTTCCACAAAGGATTTTGAAGTCTGGTTCTCTCTCTCTCTCTCTCTCTCTCTCTCTCTCTCTCTCTCTCTCCTCTCTCTCTCTCTATCTATATATATAATAATATATATATATATATTATATATTATATATATATACATATATATACTATAATATGATATATAATATAGATATATATATTATATAATATACTATATATATATATATATACAATATATATATAGATATATACCTATATATACATATACATATATGTAGATATATATATATATATATATATATATATATATATATATATTATATATATATATATTAATATATATATATATATCAGAAAATTATTTGGAAGTCACTAGGGGAGGCGGAGGAATAATAAGAATCCAAAAACTAGCGTTGCAACGAAGATCCTCATCACTGGGTAGACAACAAACTAAACGTAGCACTTTGGTCCAGACGTTTCGGGATAACTCCACCCATCTTCACTGGTGAACTGTAACAATATGGACAATAATCCTTCAAATATCTATACACATCAACTTGTAGTACCAAACAAAATAGAAATTATGAGAAGACAAACGAACTGTTAACAGTACAGTAACCATGATACAATATACTGATATGTTTTAACAATATGTAACATAGGCCAAGATAAGGGACCGTTTAACAAGAGCATAAATAAATGATGATACAAAGAAAGTTTTTAGACTTGCTAGATCGTTATCAGGAACAATATATAAATATCACAAATATATCACATTTTAGAAACTTATAAGTAAAGATAATAAGTATACTGTATAAGTAAATGCATAACTACCATCAATGAGGGGGGGGGGAAAGTTTTATAAAAAAGAATTTGTTAAACGTTGGAATATACGCTTAATTTTTTCAAAGATTAAACAAAGAGAATATAGAATAGTGAGCGGGGAAGCGCCGAATATTTTCGTTAATAAAAAATTAATCATGAAAAGTCCTAGTTGAATTACCACAGATATATAATGAATTTTCTAAAGAATAAAGCAATGATAGATTTAGCACATGAAGCATGTATCATCCGAGGCCAAGGGATGCTCTCAGAGTGAAATATTATGTATATATATATATATATATATATATATATATATATATATATATTATATATTATAATATTATATATATATATATATATTTATATAGTATAGTACTATATATATTTATACATGTATAATTATACACATATATGAGTATATAATATATATATATATATATAGATATATATTATATATATTATAATATATTATACAATAATATATATATATATATATATATTAGATATAACGATATATAGATATATATATATATATTATAGTATATATATGATAAATATAATATATATATAGATATTAATATATATATATATATTATATATATAATATTATGTATATATGGGCATGTATACACACACACCACACAACACACACACACACACACACACACACACACACACCCACACAACACACACACACACACACACAACACACACAACACTACACACACGCAACACATACACACACACACACACACACATATATATATATATATATATAATTATAATTAGTTATATATATTATAATAATACAATATCAATATATATATATATATATATCTAATATAATAATATATATATATATATATATATATATATATATCTATATATAATATATTTGTATAATATATCTTTTTCTAATCTTCAGTAGATTTGAAGGCATTTGACCTGGTGAGTAGAGTGGACTTTATAGCCTCATCGCATCTATAGAATTGGCTGCCTCCCTAAACTGCTTCAGATGATCCACTTACACGTGGGACATGCAAAAGATAGTTTGCTTCAACGTTGCACAAAGGACGTCGTAGCAGCGACTCTGCTTGGTATTCTCTCTCCAGCTTTTTTTTAAGTTGCTGTGATACTGTACGGAAGAGTCTACCTTTTGCGCACCATGAAAAGATAGAATGGCTTTCAACATTGCCGTCACGCTCAAACCAGACAAAGAGAATTCCTCATTTGTGATATGTTGCAGATGACGCAGCGCTAGAATCTCATTCTGAATTCTGGTCTGCAGCAGTTAGTCAGCCTTTTCTCTCACGCCGTAACGAATTGACCTTACCTTCAGTTTAAAAAGGACCAGTATTTGTTCACAAGGATACTAAATCTGTTATGCATGGTCATCGATATAACACTCATTCTCGATGTGGTAGGTAGATTTCACGAATTGCTTTGGATCTACCTCTCCAACACCCTCTCGCTTGGAAGTGAAGGTTGGCAAGAGAATTGCCAAATTGTTTTTTACCATGGCAAGCAAAAGCAAGTGTGAAGCAAAATCCTCTCAGCACCTCTTGTATAGTAGAGAGTCCGTACCCCATATGCATGTCATTGGGGGGGGGGGGAAAAAGACTGAGTAGGTTCCATCTCCGGAGCTCAGTGTATCCCTCACATCAGATGGCAGGACAGAGTGCCCAACACAAAGGTTCTTCAGCGTGCTGGTATGCTCAGCCCTACAAAACCTTGTTGACTCCACAGGCGTCTCATAGGGCTTGGGACACGGTTGGGTAGTATGGACCGGACAACATTGCCTAAAAGAACATTCTTATGGTGAGTAGAGCGACGGTCGTAATGATACAGAAAACTCGAAAACAACTTCTTGCTGACAGACGTGCCACGGGGAAGGCATGGCATCGTCATTCACATGCAACCATTATGAAGAGGCAGCCATACAAGAACTGTTCATTAATAGATCTGTAGTCTTATGAAACCTGCGGATGCCTTATATGTATATGATGCATATTACAAACAAACAAACAAACAAAACCATACATAAAACACACAACACACACACACACACACACACACAACACAACACACAACACATCATTACACACACACACACAACACACACACACACACACACACAACCATACATATATATATATATATATATAGTTATATATATATATATATATATTTATATATATATATATTATACACTAACATGCTCACACACGCACACACACCAAATGGCACACAAACATGCACACACACACACACACACACACACACACACCCACACACACACACACACATAGATATATATATATATATCGTATAATATATATATTATCGAATATATATATATATATATCTATATATATATATATATCTATAATATATATAATATATATATATATATATATATATATATATATATTCTTTTGTGTGTTTGAATTGGGTTGGCTATCATTATTTTTATACAGATCGATAAAGTGTATCATTCTATATCCATATATATGCTAGTGTGTCTAGTATACCGTATATTCATGCAATAAGTAAAGGTCTCTCAGTCCGCGAAACAGTACACCACGCTAATCGGGACAAGTTCCTTCGGCTCAGAGAATTGCAAATTTTCTTGTATCGAGGAATACTTGCGTTTATTCATAATATAGATTCCGTAAAACAGTTCCCATGGCCTATAAAATCAGCCAACTCGTTACAGCGACCGGGTGCCAGAGGAGGGGGGGGGAAGGGGTCATTGTACGAGAAGGGGGCGGGGAAGGGGTCATTGTACGAGAAGGGGGGGTTGGGGGAGGAGGAGGAGAAGGAGGGGGAGGGTCATTGTTCTTCTTGAACTTTTTAAACTTCGGTGTTCCTGAAGTTTTTACAATAAGGGAAAAAAAGGAAAAAAAAAGAAAAAAAAAGATTGAAATGAAGTGAGATAATCCCAAATAGAATAATACTAAATGAAATTGAAGCAAAATAAAAAGGGAATAAGATGAAAAACAAAACAAAATCAAACAAATTAAGCTCAGATAAAGTGAAAAATTCAAATCATATATCAGTTAACGGATAAATTAGCCAATCCTAATGATGATTGATATTCGTTAATTATATCGTCATAGGTAGGCTCTTTATGTACAGGATATCACAGTATTGGTATAGGAAATGTTTTAATATTGAGTTATGGAGCCAACGTTCGCCTAAGAGAGGATGTGTAATGTTGACATTTGCAACATCAATTTTCATAATGCTATTAAAGTGACGGCGTTCGCAAGACAAAAGGCTAGTATAATTTTTTATCGATTACAATGGTGCCGATGATGGTGAATAAAATATTGTAAAAATAATGGAACATGATAGAGATACTTTGATAATATGATGATATGATAATCATTGATTACAGGAATCATAAATAAAGTGTTATCACAACTGCATAACACAATATATAACACAAATCACATGCGACTCCATCAATAAAAAGCAATTATTATCACTAGTAATTATGAAATCAACAACAGGGCGCTTAGGTCACAAGTCAGAGAATGAACACCAGATTAAACGGGAATATTAATTAAGGAAACGCACCACATGTCATCAAGCTCAATTGTTGCTATAAAAGGGATAGAATACGATAAATTAGGACTGTCATACCAGAATCTCCCTTGCATTACTTCATTGCCGTATGGTGTTGCAAATTTGTTTTTCGTGTTTTCAATTTCTCTTCGTGGCTCCATCGCCTGGCGGCGGCAAGGAGGGAGGAAAAGAGGGGGGAGCCATTGAAGAGGAAAGGAATAAGCGGTGAAGGCACGGGGGGGAGGGAGAAACAAAAAAAATAAAAAAAAAAAAAAAAAAAAAAAAAAAAAAAAAAAAAAAAAAAAATATAGAGGAGATAGAGAGATAGAGAGAGAGAGAGAGAGAGAGAGAGAGAGAGAGAGGATATAGAGAGAGACGAGAGAATGGAAGAGTAGAGAGATAATAGAAGAGAGAGATATACAGAGAGATAGATAGATGAGATAGAGATAGAAGAGATATATATATATATAGATAGATATAGATGATAGATAGTATAGAGAGAGAGAGAGAAGATATAATAGATAGATAGTGAGATAAGTAGGTAGATAGATGTAGATAGATATATATAGATATATATAGATACAGATGATATATCGAGTTCATATATAGTATATAGATATATGATATAGATACAATATATATATATAATATTATTATATATGTATATATTATATATATATATATATATATTATATAATATATATATATATTATATATACTATATATATCTATATATATTATAGAATCGTATATATATATATATCTATATATAATATAGGATATATATGTGTGTGTGGTGTGTGGTGTGTGTGTGTGTGAGATCTTGTGTGTCGTGTGTGTGTGTGTGGGTGTGTGTGTGTGTTTTGTGCGTGTGTGTGTGTGTGTGTGTGTGTTGTGTGTGTGTGTGTGTGTGTGGTGGTGGTGTGTGTTGGTGCGTGTGTGCTGTTGTTGTGTAGTGTGTGTGTGTGCGTGAGTGTGTGTGTGTGTGGTGTGTCTCTGTTAACTTTAATTGGTTTATCTGTACATGTTCGGTTTTCTCTTTATTTTTGTCCCTCTTTCTCTACATATACCGTTTATCTATCTGTCTTCTTTTTCCTGTCTATATATTATATATATATATAATATATGTATATATATATAATATATATATATATATATATATATTATATATATATCTATATATATATATATATGTATGTATGTATGTATACACTTATGTCGCTAAAAAGTACGGAATACGCAAATCTATAATTAAAACTTATCATGCATATGCTAAAAAAAATTCTAATACTGAAAGTTTTTTAATGATTACTAGTTTATTATTTTGTAGTATCATTATTATTCACGCTTGCATATAACTTTATCTAAGAAAGTAAAAAAAACAAAAACGCAGTACAGAAGTTTCGATCCCTTTGTAAAAAACTTCTTTAAGCAATGTACGCTCAAAATTTGGAAAAAAAAATACTTTCGCCTTGATATTTACTTTTCATATCTAACTTTCTGCATCGAGGCGAAAAAATATATAAAACAGCAGAATAAAAGCGTCGTGATGAGAAAGTCGATTTGTTTCAAGAGTGATATCGACAAAAACTTTGGTCAGAAAGTTAGAGCAGAAAACTAGTTCGCAATCAAAAGACAATAAGTAAAACGGAAAACGGCGCTGCAAGTGCATGTGTGGAGGCTGGTGCTGGCTAAAAGGATTATGGGGGGGGGAGATAGATGTATCGTAAGATGAATAGAGAGAGAGAGATAGCGACAGACGCAGAGAGAGAGAGAGAGAGATAGCAGAGAGATAGATATACGATACAGAGAGATACAGCGAGACAGATGATGAGGAAGACAGAGATAGAGATGAGAGAGATATATAGATATAGAGCTATATGAGATACGGAGAGGAGAGAGAGTAGAGAGAGAGAGAGATAGAGAGTAGTAGATCTACAGAGAGAGACAGATAGAGAGATAGATATAGAGAT
>NC_051424.1:20559898-20562398 GCF_015228065.2 Penaeus monodon
TCTTCTCTCTCTCTCTCTCTCTCTCTCTCTCTCTCTCTCTCTCTCTTTCTCATTATTTCATTCTCTATTTCTTCTCTCTCTCTTTCCCTCTCTCTCTTTTTCTCCTTTTTTTCTCTCATTCAATATCTCATAGTCTCTTATTCACTTTTCCTATTTTCTAACTGTGCCATCTATCTCTCTGTTTTTCCTATATAAGCTTTTGTGTATATATGTATAAAATATTTCACTTATCTATTCATCACAAATTTATATGTGCAGTTATTAATTGACTGTAAGTCTCTATTTTGTTCATGTCTGTGTGCTTGTGTGTGTGCCTGTCTGTGTGTATGTGTTGAGTATACCTGTACGTAAATATCTGTGTGTAAATATCCTTATGGGTACAAACATGTGTGTACATACGGTGAATACTTTTATCTAAGGATTTTCTTCCTTCAAAATCGCCAATATGACAAAGGAGAGATGTTATGGAAAGAAATAAAAACGGCAGTCCACTCAATGTTTATTGAGAAAAGGAGAAACAGCCAAACGAAAATGGATATTGATGTAAATTTTTGTTCTTTCTTTTTTTTGTCTTTTTTCATTCTACTCTCTCTCTCTCTCTTTCTCTCTCTAGCCGTCTATCTACCCATCTCTTTCTCTCTCTCTCACTCACCTTATTCTGAATCATCAAGTATATTATCGCTACTCTTATCGATATTCAAATGTCTTTATCTTTATGAATACTCAGCAATTCTGTCTTCTTATCACGAAGATTTTTAGTCTTGTAAACACCACAACTCTCTTCTCACAAACAACCGTATTTAAGGTACCCCTTTTTCTTCACCACAAAACCATCATATGACCATATGTATTCTTTCATGTGTTCCATTATGGAAAACAGTTTGTTCATTGCCATTTCTCAGCAGTCAACACAGACCGCTTGCAATCGCGGACATGGCATGGCGCTTCGCTCCTCCCTGGGTCGCCTCTGCCACGCCTGTCCTTTGTACTCCAGCTACCATACTCCTGCAGTAATAAAGCATGAATCTGCGACGACATTAACTCAACACATCAAGAAACAAACCAGTGTAATTCAAGTAGGGACACCTAACGCAACACTATATTACACTTGGGCAACACAAGTGGGACTCCTTCCTTGCACTACATTACATGTATTTCACTCTTTCTCTCTCTCTCTCTCTCTCTCTCTCTCTCTCTCTCTCTCTCTCTCTCTCACACACACACACACACACACACACACACACACTTATTCTCTCTTCCTTTTTTTTCCTTTCAACCAGGATAGCCTCGGCAACCATCAAATAAACTACAAGTTCAGTTTACAGCACAAAAAGGGATTCACATTTTCCACTCTCGGCCCCCCCCCCCCCGATGTCCTGCTGACATCACTACCACTCCCTCCGATCGCTCTTCTTTCTCTCTCCCTCTGTTCGACCGTATCTACCTCTCACTCCCTCCTTCTACCTTGCACCCTTATCCCCTCCTTCTGACTCGCACTCTTTCCTTCTCATTCTTTCTCGCATCTTCTCTTCACCCTCTCACTCTCTCCCTCTTCCTCTAATCATCTCTTTCTCTCACTCCCTCCGTCTCCTTCTCACTCCTTCTTCTCCCTTTTATTCTTCCCTTCTCTCTTTCTCTTTCACTTCATCCCTCCTCTTCTTCCCCTCATTCCCTTTTTATCCATTCTACTCACTCCTTTTTCTCTCTCTCACTCTTTCTTTCTCAGTTACGTTTTCTTATTGTCTTTCGGTCATTTACTCTCGTTTCAAAATCTGGTTAATTGCCTTTCCGTCTATATCTTCCTCTGTATGTGCCTATCCGTCAGTTTTATATATATAACACACACACACACACACACACACACACACACACACACACACACACACACACACACACACACATATATATATATATATATATATATATATATATATTATATATATATATATATATATACATATATATATATATATTAATATATATATATATATAATATATACTATATACATATATACTATATGATAATTATATATGTATATGTATGACCCCCAGTACCTGGATGAGAGATCGTCTTCCTTCGTCGCTCTTTCTCCAAACTGGGCTACCCTGTCATGTTCTCGATGCGCGTTATCCAGGGCGCGGCGTACCTTCTATCACGACTCTCCTCCTAAACTGACTCCTCATTTGCCCGTCCTCAGTCTGCCCTACACTGAGGAAATTTACTCTCTCCGTCGCCCTCTTCACCCTCTCAACTGCAGGCTGATCTTTCGCCAGGTGAACACTCTCCGTCGCAACCTGGTCCATACTAGCCCTCCTTCCTCCTATGCTGTTCCTTGTGCCTCCTGTGACAAACAGTACTTTGGCGAAACAGGCGCGAGTCTTACCAGCGTCTGTCTCAACATAATACGCTATATCCAGGGGACAACAATAACGGCCTCTTTTGCCATCAGTGGGACACTGGCCATCAGATGGACTGGTCAGCAGCGCGGATTGTGTTTCC
>NC_051424.1:20567398-20572398 GCF_015228065.2 Penaeus monodon
TTTGCATCATATATATATATAATAATATATATATATATATATATATCTATACTATATATATATATATATTATATATACATTATATATATACACATCGAACATAGTATCTATATTATATTATATTATATATATTACACACGAGAACAATATCTATAATTTATATTAAATACTATAATACGTATATTATATTATATATATATGCATGAGCATGTGTTTGTGTTGTTTGTTTCTTGTTTCCCGAAAGATAAAACAAACATTCGAAACATAAAATCACTTGGAAGCACAGAAGAAAAAGGATCTCCTTATTCATAATGAAAACACGCTTTATAACCCCTACCTATAGTAAACTGGAGGGGTACAGATATAGTAAAAATGCACAATAAGAAGATACATGACCACTTTCTCATCGGAAAATAAAAGAATCACCCTCTTCTATATAAAAGAATTCTTTTCTACTATATGAAACTGAGTTTGAATGGACAGTATCCTCTTTCACTTGATATTATTTAGATAAACTTTAGTGGTTATATAAGAAATGATAAATACAGTTGGTTATCTGCTATCGAAGATATAAAGAACAAGCAGTAGAAAGAGAGGCAGATATTAATAACCGAAAGACAGAATTAATTAACATAACGAATTTACTGGGGTATAAGACGCACCCACGCATAAGAAATATTTCCAAAAGGACATTATTGGTTAATGCTAGTATATTCATCCATATATTTATTCAGTATATATAAAAGTGGTTTGGAGGGACGAACGAAAGTTGATTCTTTGCATGACAATATACAAATATTTGATAGTATACCATTGTAGCTTTAGGGAGTTTGGTGACATCCACTCATTGCAAGTGGCTGACAGGCGCAAACTTCTAGCATTCCTTAAAAAGAAAACTAAAGACAAGAAGGAAGAAAAAAAAGGAAAAAAAAAAAACTAGGAGCATTTTTCAGTGGATAATAAATAAATTCTTAAAGGGTAATGGCAAGCGGTTTTGAATAATGTAAATCATACATCAGGGGTTGGTTAATGTATGCTGGGTACGGAGGTAAATGAGATTGATTATGAGATTCTCCATACCTGCCGGCGTATTGTAAGAAAATTGTCTCTTTAAAACAAACGGACTGTGATAATTCGGTCTTGTTTTCAACAATTTATAATTGTAGCACAAGGTTCGTAACAATATGGGTTGTTTCAATATTCTATAATAGCAAACAATTGTTTGTGCCAAGCGAACTTTGCCTCGTTCGGCTCCGGGAGCCAGCGTCGCTCCGTCTCCCTATCCGTGAGTACAGCCGCTCTAGGCAGGGCAATTGTTTTATACATTTTTTAAAAAGGAAAGAGAAGGCGTCTAAATGTGGAATACGGTTATTTGTAGCAATATAAGTATATTTTTCAGTCTATCCTTTGCTTGACATATTACACGGCGAGGAGACTTTTGTGAACTTTAAAAAGTTTGATCAAGTGCGGAAAGATATTAACTTTGTTTAGTGGAAAGATTTATATTGTTGTTTGTTGTTATCTTTATCGTTAATGTTTATTTTGTTTTTGTTCCTTATCGGTATTATAATTATGGTCTGATGTTATCTATCATTATTATAATTGTATTAGTATATTAGTAGGTATCATTATCATTAATTATGGATGTGATTATTATTATTATTCTTATCATTATTAGTATTATTATTATTATTATTATTATTATTATATTATTTATTATTATTATTATTATTATTCTATATTTTTTATCATCAATCATCAATTAGGCCTATTATTATTATATTATTATCATTATTATTATTATTATTACATTTGATATAAACACCGGATTTTCATTATCAACCCTGAAATTGGCATCATCACAAACTCTTATGAATTTCATCATAATAGCATTCAACTTTATCCCTCACCCCCTCCCCTCCATCAGATTCTCATCACTATTATCAAATAATAATAATAATAATAATAATAATAATAATGAAAATGATAATGATAATGATAATGATAATAATAATAATGATGACCTGATAAATAATAAATAATGATTGATGATGATAATAATAATAATAATAATAATAATGATAATAATAATAAAATAATAATAATAATAATAATAATAATAAATAAAATAAAAGAGAGATAGAGAAAAAAAGGTCATACCACAGACACTGAAAAATCAGCAAAAAAAGAAAGAAGAAAGAATTTATAGTTAAATTTGACACCTCTTTAATAGGCAAACGATTGGGAAGACTTGAGGATTACCTAAGGGTATAAGATGCGTTACATAGACCCATACATTGGAAGAGAAAAAGGAACTAGAAAGTATATCCGGTTATACCAAGTTTTGCATTCTTTGTAGTAATAGGTAGGGGGAGAATAGATATTGAATGATAATTCGAAGAAAGAGGCAGAACGGTATTGGTGTGGTGTGGGGAGGGAGGGAGGGAGGGGGGGGTGAAATTGCATTCATTGTATCGAGTACCTTTTCCCTCTGTCAAGGCGATATAAGGGGAGTTGCAAAAAAGACCAATTCTCAACGAAGACTTGTGCCAGTGATTGAGGTTATGATTGATCTTGCGTTTTGGAAGGATTAGAAATTGGAAACAAAAGTTTGAGGGTGAACAAGCGGTGAAAAATTGACTTGGCGGTCGTTACAGAAATCGTAAAGAAGAGAGAGAGAGAGAGAGAGAGAGAAGGAGCGGATTTGAGAGAGAGAGACGAGAGAGGAGAGAGAGATGGAGAGAGGGAGGAAGAGAGAGAGAGAGAGATGAGAGAGAGAGGAGAAGAGAGAGCAGAGAGAGAATTTTTTTTCTTTTTTAGTGTTAAAGGGACAATACACAAGCGTCTGTGTGTGTGTGTGTTGTGAGTGTCGTGAGTGTGTGGTGTGGTGTGTGGGTAATGTGTGGTCTGTGTGTGTGTGTGTGTGAGTGGTGAGTGTGTGTGTTATTTGTGTGTGTAGTGTGTGTCTGTGTGTGTGTGCTGTGTGTGTGTGTGTGTGTGTGTCTGTGTATGTGTCGTGCAGAATTTTGGCTACTTTTGAAGTACCGGCAGCACCGCTACCAGCACAGCATAGAAACAATACTTCGTAAGGCAGCGATTTCATATTCGGAAGTGCCAACCGGATTAATTCTGGGTTGATATATGACAGAGATCATGTTAATTTCCGCTTGCCGTTCAAAAACAAAAGATTACGGGAAAAACGAACATAAATACTGTTTTGCAATTTTAAAAGTATAAGAATACTTTTACATGTCAATAAGTTCTTTTGCTATCACCAGGGATATCAGATCCAGGGCTATATGTTATAATATAAATAAATAGATAATAAACTGGAAACTAGACAATCATTTTAGTTATTAACTAGCAAAGATGCACAAAATAAAAATAAAACCGTATGATTTTTTTTCGGTCTCCTTACTGTTATAAAAAAAAAATAGATGGCGGATTTACACTGTAAATGTGACTATGTATATATTATATCTAACATGTATACATATATATATTATAATATATATAATATATAATATATATAGATATAATATATATGCATATAATATATAATATATTATAATATAATATAATAAATATATATATATATATTATATACAAAACAAACACACACACACCCACACACAGACACGCACGCACACACACACACACACACACACACACACACACACACACACACACACCCACACATATATATATATATATAATGTGAACATTGCCGAAAAGTTTGTCCCAAATTTGTCACTTCATCACTTTTATTATACTTTTTTATGAGTACTTAACGTAATCTTTATTAGGAATATTTTTTGGGGGGACGCGCAGTGAGACGCCGGATAATTAAATGCACCAAACGTACCCACGTTCGGTTGAGCAGTACGAGGGATGAGGCTTTCACGGAAAAGAGGTTCCCGAATTCCCAGTCGCTGCGGGAAGTTAATGGCGATTAAGGACATGCCTCGAAAGAAGAGGAAGGAGAGAAATGAAAGAAACTTGGACGAAAACTTTTTTCTTGGGAATTAGACTTCTTTCTGTTTTTACTTTGGGATAATCACTTTGTGAAAGAATGGGTATGAAAAAGTAATAACGATAATGGATGAAAGAGAAATAATCATTATGTCTTTACACATGGCAGGAGGAATATTAAACGCGACGTATATGGCTTATGATCCTCGTAATAAAAATGGATGCATACAACTATTTGCGCTTCTGTGGAGTACGAACACACACACCACACACACACCCACACACCACACACAACACAACACACACAACACACACACACCACCACACACACACACACACGCACTAGTACACACCACACATACATAAATACATCAAGGAAAAACCTCGAAAACGTGCTGGTGTCGTCAGAAGAGTCGTCGACCTGCTCTGTGGTATGGCCTTAGAAGCACCTTAGGAAGCACATAGGAAGCACCTTGGGAAGCACCTTAGGAAGCACCTTAGGAAGCACCTTGGGAAGCACCTAGGAAGCACCTTAGGGAAGCACCTTAGGAAGCACTTAGGAAGCACCTAGGGAAGCCACCTTGAAGCACCTGGGAATCACCTTAGGAAGCACACTTGGGACGCCACCTTGGAATCACCTTGGGAAGCCACCTTGGAAGCACCTTGGGAGCACCGTAGGAAGCACCTTTAGGAAGCACCTTAGGAAGCACCTAGGAAGCACCCTTAGGAAGCACCTTAGGAAGCACCTTAGGAAGAACCTTAGGAAGCACCTTGGGAAGCACCTTAGGAAGCACCTTAGGAAAGCACTTAGAGCACCTTAGGGAAGCACCTTGGGAATACCTTAGGGAAGCCGCCTTTGGGAGGAAGCACCTTAGGAAGCACTTAGGAAGCACGTGTGCGGACCAGCCCCCACTTAGGAAGCACACTTAAGAAGAACTTAGGGAAGCACCTTAGGGAAGCACCTTAGGAAGCACCTTGGGAAGAACCGTAGGAAGCACCTTGGGAAAGCACCTTAGGAAGCACCTTAG
>NC_051424.1:20574898-20584502 GCF_015228065.2 Penaeus monodon
TAGCAACGTTCTGATATTAAAAAAGTAAAAGAAAAAGCACATATAAACTCTTATGGTGTATGTTACCTAGATATTTGTATATATCCTGTTTAGCGTTTATACCCGGAGATAGCTTAGTGCATAATTTCAACCGAAATTTAAAAACTGATTCCGAAGGTCACAGTCAAGAAATGCAGCAATGGAAACTAGAATTTGAAAATGCATGCAGAGGGCCTCTGCTGTACTGTGCAAACACAGTGCAGTTAACGCTTGTGACAAGCTTTCTCGTGTGTTAATTCGACACACGCACGATTTCGGGTTTTTCATGCCCCTAATCATTTGAGGAAGGGTGTGACACGCAATAACAGATTCTTCCTTTGAATCCTGATAACATGGAGATTGATCAGTATCCGAATATGTAATCTTACACAAACATACTGCAGCATCATGTTTCATAAAAAAACAACCGATCATGCTCTTACAAATATTTTCTCTTGTTTAAGGATTAGTTCTCGACATCCATCTAAGATTAAAAAACTACTAGAAAGAGAATTTACCAAGGTTGACAAAAAATCACCCTATAATGAATTTTCACAGTTTTCCAGTCCCACAGTAATCCTTCCCAAGATTGAGCTTCTTACGTGAATAAGAAGGGTAAGTGACTAAAACCATTGGGACAGAGTCACCTCTCCTTCCTCGTGGACATTCCCTTGCCATCTAAATCGGAACAACAATGGTGAAAACGGTGAGCTTCTTTTGGTTAAGAATGATCGATTCCCGTATTGGGGACATAGGGGTTGTCACCTACCTATGTAAATTATTTGACTTTCTGACCTATGAAAATTTGCTGTAGTTGATGAATGTAGTGCATACCCGGTATAGTCATCGTATTGTTTTATAATGAGAATCAAACATATCACATGACAGTGTTTATCAGTATCAGCAAAACGCCATTACTTAATAATGTAATTCTAATTTTCTCTTTTCGGTGGTTGCGTTTATATTATATTCAGAACAGTGTATAATGGGTATATGTATATGTAACAGCCACCCAGTTCACTTTCGTTAATTATACCTCCGTTTACTTATAAATTACAAACATAAAAGAAAAAAGCAGGAGTGATAGTGATAGTGGTTATGTGTGTGCATTAGTTTCCAGCTTATATTCAGTATTTAGAATAGGCTAGACACAAAATTTCATATTTCTTTTCTGTCTTAATTTATAAAGTTTCCGGAGTCACACGAGTGGGTTAATTAGAAGGGACAAGTCTGACATCAGAAGCAGCTGAGAAACCCACTCCTTCCTTTGTGACCAATGCTGCTTTCTCTAAAGGTTTTACAGGAAGAGCTGCCTGAGTTCCAATCAGCTTCTCAGTGCCAGTCAAAGGAGGCAGGATTCACGCTAAACAAATGTAAAACAACGAAGTAAAGATTGAGAAAACATCCTTGGGCTGTATTGTTTAGTCAGGCATAAGAGACTTCTGTGAGGGAAATAATTAAAGCGAGAAAGAGTTTGCTGTTCGGTTCCCTGTTCTTCTCTTCGTTGTCAGAAAGTGCAGTTGACAAGTGCGTCAAATTGGTGTTTCCCAAGCGTATAATAGTACAAGACTTGAACGGTACAGAAAATTATATATATAGTACTATAACATAAAAATATTTGTTTTATATGTTATTTTTTTCTATACATTATGTATTTATTTAACATTATATATTTTAAAAATGCATATTTATTATAAGATAGGGAGATAGATACATAGAAAGAGAGAGAGAGAGATTTGACCTGTTGAAAAAGAAAAGTATATATAACCTTGTCTTGACTTTCCTTATGTCAGTCCAGAATAGCCCGCATGAAAAAAAAAAGCTACGTATCGGATTAACTGATCAATCTCCATGTGTATAGGACTCAAAGGGGAAGTCGGCTTATGCATATCACCATTACTAAATGAAGAGGGACATGTAACTCAAAAATGGCTGTGTGAATTAACACCACAAAGGTACGAAAGGTTTGTCGCAAGCGTTAACTGCACGGATGTTGCACCAGTTACAAAAGCCCTGCATGCCATTTGAACATTCTAGGTTTCCATTGTTGCATCTATTCGGGACCCTGGACATTCAGAATCTCTGTGGCATTTTCGTGAGGATCATGCACTGTCTAGGAAATA
Source organism: Penaeus monodon (assembly GCF_015228065.2). NCBI lineage: Eukaryota > Metazoa > Arthropoda > Malacostraca > Decapoda > Penaeidae > Penaeus > Penaeus monodon. The sequence continues at coordinate 20,577,040 of NC_051424.1, forward strand.
TAAACAGGATATGGACATTTATGTACTAATAGATAATACCTTAGATAACAATACACCAATTTTGTTACGATTTTTTTTTTGTTTTTTGTTTTTGTTTTATATCAAAACGTTGCTAGCCTTAAAAGTACAACTTTGATAGCTAGAAAATTGTATTGCTACTATAGATTTGAAAGCTAAACAACAGTATTCCTCTAAAGCTATAACATTTGGTCACTCTTCTCTCCTCAAACTTATTCTTATCGTACCAGAGACCATTCTTCCTTTGATTCTTGCCCAGCTCTCAACGATCCTAAACGCGCTGTAATTCTGAAATCTTCAGTGCCAACCAATTCTCCAGTGACGCTGAATTTCAGACTCTGCCTCCAGGAGTAAGCAATGGCTGTGAAGGTTTGGGGTCGCTGTAATTCTTTCTTTGACATGCAAACGGCGCGAGCGTCCATTAGCGAAGGGGCCGCGTGATGAAGGATTTAGCTTCTCTATGCGGGCCATTCTGGACCCTCACTGAGGAAGGATGAACAAGCACTGTCTATTTATTTCCCTCTTTCTGTAACTGCAATATATCTAAATATGTATTATAAACACACACACACACACACACCACACACACCACACACACACACACACACACACACACACACACACACACCACACGCACACACGCACACACACACACATACACACCACACACACACACACACACACACACACACACACACACACACACACACACACACACACACACACACACACAGACACACACACACACACACACGTATATGTGCACATAGATATGTAATATATAAACAAATATAATAATGCTATTGATGATGATGATGATGATGATAAAAAAACGATTAAAAAATCAGTAATGATAATATGTATATGTACTGTAGTACACCTTCGACATCTTCCAAACTACAACTTTCTATTAGACGACAATAAGTTATCATTGCACTTTCAGAGGGGAAGAACAAGGCAACAACAAAACGAATATACTGTATTGCTTCTTTAGTTACTCACTGTTATTCCGGATGCCTGATAAAAGAAGATCAGAAAATAAATCGTTTGTATTATGTTTAGCCTTCTCTACGTACTTGATCTCACTGCAAAACATTTTAAATTTTCCAACAATGTACGGAAAGAGAAATTAGATTACGGTGTTTCACAAAATATATATGTTATTCTTGTCACAGCATAGCTAATCCGATAATTGATATATAAAAACCAAACCAACGAGATTCCTATCACTAATCAAATATGGTGACTAGATTTACATGCACTTTATCCATTTACCACAACTAAAATCATTGCAAGTTTATCCACAGCATCCTCATCATTTCCTGTACGAAGAGAAGAGAGGAAAAACATAAATGTACCCTTTCATGTCACCAACATGGGGAGAGTGACAACTTCTATGTCAGAAGTTTACGATAATTCTTGGCCCAGAAGCCAACTGTTTTCACCATTTGCTGTTCCGATATTAGATGGCAAGGGAAGTGCCACGGTTTGAAAACAAATATACGTGACAATTGTGCTTGGAAGCGACGTGAGGGCCCAGGGGAAGGGAGGCCCGGAAGGGAGGCTGTGAATTTCATGTGACTGCACCGTTTAGGAAGGGTTCTCGGGGGCCAGCAGCACCGGATCGTCGCTCTTTCAGGGTTATTAGGTCACTTATTTCCAATTCATGTAAAAGAATCCCTTTAGAAGGATAAACAGTGGGAGAGAAAACTGTAGTGTATCAGATAATGAACAAAAACATTAAGATATTTTTGTAAAGATTGGTAAATCTTTACTCTGGCTATTGTTCTGTGTGAGATTAATACGTCGAGAACCAGGCGTTTCTGCTGACTACATATTCGAATGAACGATCAATCTCCATATACATATGGGATTCAAAGGAAAAAGTTGATATGCATCCGACTCCTTTTCGAAATGAAGAGGGACATGAAGAACCCGAAATGCTTGTGAAAATAACACCCGAAGGTACAGAAGGCTTGTCACAAGCGTTAACTGCACTGATGTTGCACAGTTACAGCAAAGCTCTGCATGCAATTGCACATTCTAGTTTCCACTGAGCAATCTCTCGACTCTGACCTTCAGAATCAGGATGGGATTTCGGTGAGATTATTCACTATTCTATCTCCGGTAGGAAAGCTAAACAGAATATGTAGATTACTCCTTGGATAACAATACACCATAAAAACCTTGTTACTAGTTTAATTCTTTTTTCTTTTCTTTTGATTTCAGAACGTTGTTAGTCTTAAATGTACAACTTTGATAGCTAGAAAATTGTATTGCTGTTAATCAAAACAAGTACGTTGATAGACAAATCTATAATTCTGGAAGTTAAAAAATGGTATTCTCCTAAAACTATAATACGTTTTCATGTGAAACCAAGGGGACCTGAAAATTTGATCCTAGCCAGACTGAAAGTTTACAGCTGGTGCTCTCACATAAAATATGTATATAATCCATATTTAGATAACCTGGAGACACGTGTGTAGGGTGGAACATTAAGAATCGGTTGCGTAAGGTACCCTTCCTCTTTATTATGCAATAACATTATACTTAGATTACAGGCCCAGTAATACGTACACCTATCTAGTCTTACCGAAATACTTATAACCATTACCTTCGCATGTTTTTTTTTCACTGGTTCTCGTGGGAATTTACTAATATTGACAAAAACACCTCATAATGAAATTTCTTCATTGTATGTGACACCACACTTTTCTGTCCCACAGATTATCCTTCGAAGTTGATGCTTTTACATAGATAGGAAGTAAGTGCCCTAATAACCGTGACAGAGCGACTATCGGGTGCTGCTGACCTCCAGAGAGTCATATGACGCTCACAGCCTCCCTTTCCTGCCCTCCATTCCCCTAGGCCCTCTCGTCGCTTCCGTGCACATTTGTCACGCGTGTTTGTTTTAACTCGTGACACTTCCCTTGTCGTCTAATATCGGAACAACAAAGGGTGAACACGGCTGCTTTTGGGCCAAGAATTGTCGTAAACTGGCTTTCCGGTAGTGACATGTTTTTCTCTCTTCTCTTCATCACACAGGAACTGAAGAGGACGTACCTCACATTGATTTTATTTGTGGGTCTGGATACAGTGCATCTGAATCTAGTGATCAAAATCAATTTAGTTAAATATATGAATCATCTCGTCACATGAATTGTTCACCATTATCAGCAACGCCATTACTACTAATAATTCATCATTTTCTCTAATTGGCTTGGTTTTTTATCTCAGTTATCTGTTTATTTGTGCTGTGACAAGAAGAATAACTTGTTTATATATTGCGAAGTAACGGAATCTAATTTCCTTTTCCATACATGAATACGTTTACTAACAATAAAAGATAAAACATTAGGATGAGATAGCGCGTTGGGAAAAAGAGATCACAAAAGAGAAGGAATTACTGGAAAAGTTTAAAGACAGCATGCATGTTTTTTTAGAATGAAAAGTACTATGTGTTTTTAATTGCGTAATGTGTGTGTGTGTCAGAGAGAGAGAGAGAGAGAGAGAGAGAGAGAGAGAGAGAGAGATGAGGGGGAGAGAGAGAGAGAGAGATTAGGGAGAAGAGAGAGAGAGAGAGAGAGAAAAGGGGAGAGAGCATATTTTGTTGATCAATACGTGGAGCTGAACATAATACAGACTCCTATTTATTTTGCGATTTTCCTTTATCAGGCATCCGGAATAAAAGTGAGTAATTAAAGGGACAAGTGAAATTAGCAGCAGAGCTCCCCTTCCTCCCTTTGTAATCAAGATACTCCTTAAAGGTTCCTCCCGGAAAGGCCGTTTTGGTACTGTCTCTGTGTCTCGCAGGAGAGGTTATTTGAAGCTCCATCAACCCTGAGTGCCCACTCGGAGAGTTTAGGATTCACGCTGAACAAATTGTAAGTAAAACAACGAAGGGAAGAATAAGATAACAGCTGTTCCTTGTTTTCCTTCGCCAGGTTATAATAGCATTATATGAAGATGCAATACAGTAAAAAGGTCTTCAGCATATTCGTTTGCCTTGTTCTTTCCCTCGTTATATTTACAAGTACAGTTGATGACCTATTGTCGTAAAATAGAAAGTTGTATTTCGGAAAATAACAAAGGTGTATATAAGTACATATACATGTTGTAAGTGATTTTTTTTTCTGTAATTATCGTTATTATTACTGTTATTTGCATCATTATTATCAATATCATTATTATATTTCTCCATATATTACATATCTTACACATATGGAGATGTTATAGTTACAGCGAGCGAGCGAGAGAGAGAGAGAGAGAGAGAGAGAGAGAGAGAGAGAGGAGAGGAGAGAGAGAGAGAGAGAGAGAGAGAGAGAGAGGAGGAGTGAAAGATAGATAAACAGATCGATAGAGTTACTGGAAAAGAAACTTTTTCTTACCTTTCCTCATGCCAAGCAATCTTCCTTCCTTAGAGAGTCCAGAATAGCCCTTTGAAGAAGCTAAATCCTTCATCCACGCGCCCCCCTTCGCTAATGGACGCTCGCGCCCGTTTACATATCAAAGAAAGAATTACAGCGACCCTCGACCCTTCAGCCCCTTTACTTACCTTACCTTCACAGCCATTGCTTACTCCTGGAGGCAGATCTAAAATTCAGCGCTACTGGGGAATTGGTTGATTCAGAAGATATCAGATTTACAGCAAGTTTGAGAGCTAGAGAGCTGGGCAAAATTCAAAGGAAGAATGGTCTCTGGTACGTAAGAAGAGTGGTTTGAGAGACGAGTGATATGGCTTTAGAAGGATACCGTTGTTTAGCTTTGAATTTTTTTAGTTTTAGGTCTATCAACGTACTTGTTCTGGCTGTCAAAGTTGTACTTTTAAGATGTTCTGGCTGCCAAAGTTGTACTTTTAAGACTAGCAACGTTCTTATATTAAAAGTGTATATAGATAAACTTACATATCCTGTTTAGCTTTCCAACCCGGAGACCGAACAGTGTATGATGTATGAAATGCCATACTCATTCTGAAAGTCAGAGTCGAGAGGTGCAGCAATGCTAGAATGTGCAAATGCATTCAGAAGCTTTGCTGTAACTGCAACATCAGTTAACGCTTTTGACAAGCCTTCGTACCATTGTGTGATAATTCCACAGCCATTTCGGGTTCAATGTTCCTCTTCATTTGAGTAATGAGTGACATGCATACTAACTTCTTCCTTTCAGTCCTATACACAGTCAGTTAATCAGAATATGTAGCTTTTCACACAAACGCTGCTCCAGAAAACGTCCGCAGCATACTCACATAATCATGTTTTCATGAGAATCCAGGGAACCTGACAAATAAAAACGTTGACCCTAGTCAGACTGAACGTTTACAGCTGGTAATCTTGCATATATATACATATAAAATACATATTAAGATAACCAGGAGACAAATGTGATGAGTGGAATATTAAGATTCCGTTGCCAAGGTACCTAGGACTTCCTTATTATTATACAATAATATATGCTTAGATTACAGACCCAGTAATACATACGCCATAGGTCCTTACGTCGTCCTCATGCAATTATCACATAAGTTTGTTTTAACTCATGACAGTTACCTTGTCATCTAATATGGGAATAAAAAATGATGAAAACGGTTGGCTTAAGGGCCAAGAATTCTCGTAGATTGGCTTCTGATATGTTAGTGACATGAAAAAGGATACATTTTTGTTTTTTTCTCTTCATCACACACGAAATGAAGAGGATGCAGTGGGATAATGATAATGTTGCCTATAGTTTATGGATATAGAGCATATATCAGTTCACTCTACTGATCGTATCAGTTTTTATACTGACAATAACATATCATATGAACTGTTTATCATTACCAGCAACGCCGTTACTAACAATAATTAATTATTTTCCTCCCTTTGGTTCTTTTCAGATCTCATTTATCTCAGGTATTGTGAGAAGAAAAAACATCATGTATATATTGACAAGTACAGAACGCAGTTTCACTCTCCGTACATCATAGCACGTTTACTAATAAACTAAAAACTAAAAGAAAAAAAATAAATAAAAGAAAGAAAAAGAAAATAATGGACGAGATAACACGTTGGAAAAGAAACCGCAAAAGAGAAGGGAATATTGGAAAAGTTTAAGGATTGCTTTTGTATTTTTGTTTTAAGTCTGGAATGAAAGGCACCAGATGTTTTAAATTCCGCAATGTGTGTGTGTGTGTGTGTGTGTGTGTGTGTGTGTGTGTGTGTGTGTGTGTGTGTGTGTGTGTGTGTGTGTGTGTGTGTGTGTGTGAGTGTGTGCGCGCGCACATAGTTTCCAGCTCCTATTCAGTTTCTAGAGTAAAATAAAATTTCATATTTGTTCAGAATTTCATATTTGTTTTCAGATCTTCCTTTACCAAGCTTCCTGAATTACAAAGTGGATAATTAAAAGGACACGTGAAATTAGCAGCAGAGCGCCCACTTACTCCCTCTATGAGTAGTGCTGCTCTCTACAGTCACGGGCAATCCACATCTTACAGGAGAATTGAATTCTATCAACCCTGAGTGCCAGTCAGAGTGCAGGATTCACGCCGAACAAATTATAACTAAAACGACGAAGAGAAGACGAAGGAAATACCTTGTCCTTGTAGTGTTTCTTCAGGGCATAATAAACATTATGTGAAGAAGCAATGAAGTCTTTGGTATTCGTGTTTCCGTGTTCTTCCCTTTGTTGTTTTGTATGGAAGCCAGAATGTGCAACTGATGACTTTATACATTGTATTATCATTATATTATTATTGTTCTTTTGTTATTTCTATACATTATATATATATATATATATATATATATATATATATATATATATATATACATATATATACATATAATATATATATATATAGTATATAATATCATATAATATATATATATATATATATACACATATATATATAATATATATATAATATATATATATATATATATAATAATATATATATATATATAAATATACATATATATAATATATATAATATATATATCTATATATAATATATATATATATATTAATATATATATCTAATATATATATATATATATATATATATATATATAATATGTAATGCGTATTTATTATAAATGTTTAGATAGATACATGAGAGTGAGAACTAACCTACAGGAAAAAAGAAAAGTATGTATAAACCCTGTCTTGCCTTATTCATAGCAAAAGAATCCTCCTGCCTCCGAGAAAGTCCAGAATGGCCCGCATGAAGCTAAATCCTTCATCCACGCGTCCCCTTCGCTAATGGACGCTCGCGCCCGTTTACATTTCAAGAAAGAATTACAGCGACCCTCGAACCTTCAGCCCTTTACTTACTCCTGGGGGCGGATTCTGAATTCTGGATCGCAGAAGAAAATCAGATTACAGGGGTAGAGAGGACGAGAGATGGCAAAGTCTAAAGAATGTCTCTGTACAAAAAGAAGATTTGAGGGGAATGACCAACTGTTCTGCTCACG
>NC_051424.1:20584602-20589602 GCF_015228065.2 Penaeus monodon
TTTCCCTTTTTTTTTTTTAAGACGTAATATAAATATTTTTAAAATGTTTTTTCTTACTTATCTACTTATTTTTTATCTTTGTAAAAAGTAGATGTGATGTAGCATGTATGATGAGTATGATGAAATGTATTTGTAGTATGTGGTATGTATGTATGTATTGTATGTATGGTATTTTATGTTTTGTATATATGTATATATGTATGTATGTTGTATGTATGTAAGTACATACGTGCGTACGTATGTACCTAACGATCTATTCTATCTATTCATATATCTCTACTTCTATCTATCTATTTATCTATCTAGCTCTATCCATCTAATTATCTATCTAAGAAATTAATCTATATTTCCACATAGGACAATAACAAGACATGGAAACTCCCAAGCTACATGTAGAATTTAAAATCATAGTGTACATTATATCTCAGAGTGTTATGTATTATGAGGCCTTTAAGCCGCTTTGCATGAGGTGCAGAGATGTAACTAAATAACCATCATATATTATCTGATTTATAACAAGATATGTTTGCAGTATACCGGAAATTCGAAATGGACTTTATGTTATGACATATCTATCAACCCCTGGGCAGTAGATGAATAGATGAAATATTATAAAACACTCTCTCTCTCTCTCTCTCTCCCTCTCTTCACCTCTCACTCCTCTTCTCTCTCTTCTCTCTCTCTCTCTCCCTCTTCTCTCCTCTCTCTCTCTCTCACTCACTCACTCACTCACTCACTCACTCACTCTCTCACACACACACACAAACACACACATTGTTAACAAAAGCAGTGACAGCAACGGCAAATGATGATATATTACTATCATCATTTGCCGTTGCTGTCAAACAATAACAACAATAACAATAATAATAATAATAATAATAATAATAACAATGATAATAAAATAATTATTATTATTATCATTATCATTATTATCATTATTATTATTATAATTTTCATAATCATTATTGTCTTTTCATTATCATTTACTATTATCATTATTATCTATTTTCTGTTTATTACTATTATTTATTATTATTATTTGCTTTTTATTATTATTATTATTATTATTATTATTATTATTACTATTATTATTATTATTATTATCATTAGAAGTATATTTACTATTATTAGATTATTATTATTATTATTATTATTATTATTATTATGCAAAAGTTTCCTTAGATCTGCAAATTTAAAATCAAACACCGAGTCACTACCAGCGACCTAGGGTGATTGAAGTTGACGCAATGGAACATCAACAAAAACATGTAAAAATATGCCGAACAACCACAAATCAAAACATCCAGTCAAGTCAATTCACGAACAAAAAAAACACTTCAATCGATATGGCTCTTCTGAGAATAGTACCTTTCTTTATAAGGCCATGTGCTCCAATAACAACAGGCAAAGTTTTTGGTTTTTGAATGCCACATCTTTTCCACCTCTATTTCCAGGCTTTATACTTTGATATCTTCTCAAATACTTTCTTTGGGGAAGTTTCTGTCTGAAGGGATGCTCATACTATAAGCATCTAGTTTATTTTGTCCTTGATGACGATATCTGGATGATACACTTGTATAGTACGATCTGTGTGAATTGGAAAGTCCAAAATTTTTGGGTAGCATCTTTACCTTCAGTAACTGGCTCTGGATGGTGTTTGTACCATTCATCTTCCTATTCCAATAGAAAAGTGTTTGCAGATCTTCCATGCAGGTACTTGCCCACTCTGTCCTGTCAATTTTTGTACTCATTCGGTATTAACATTGAGCAACCAGACACAAGTTGATAAATCATCTAAACCCTTGTCTTCACAAAACCTCATTTTGGGTCAGTGCCATTGTGCAAGATGTTAGCTTGATAGTTTCTGGTAAACAAACATGTGATCTTGGGTTGCAAGAATAAAACCCTTGTTTCCCCTTTTAAGTCCAGAGTTTTCTAATCCACTGATGGGTCGCGGTTTCATTACATCAGCGTATTTGCTTTGAGTTGCAAACTGTCCGTGGAGAGCTTTTCATGCCACCTAAGAGTTAATTTTTTCTTGTCGGACCTTCCTCGCTCTTTGTTGGCGCATATGTTCGATGTTTTTGCTCTCAATACCTAATTCCTGAGAAATCTTATCGATTCCCTTTTAAACTACCGAGTGTGACCATTTGGAGTTTTCATGTACTTTTACTAATTGAAGCTTTCCATCTTTGGTTAATCTAAGTATTGCAAAAACCAATCGTTCTTGTTTTGTATGATAATTTCAACTGCATCACCCCCCTCCCTCCTTACTTCTAGGGACATACAGACGGTCTACGTCTGATTTAGGGTGATACATTCTGTTGCATGTCAATTGCTTCCTAATTTTGGTTTGTCAATTTGTTTGAGTTCACTTAAGTTCCAGTCTATCACGTTAAAACTATATGTAACCACAGGTACTGCAAGAGTGTTGATTGCTCTTAGTTTGTTCTTCGAGTTTAATTCCCTTTTCAGGATTGACTTACTCATCGGATGCATTCTGTACATATTTTTTCTTCATCTACGATTGTTGTTTACCATCTCCTTCATTTACTCCTATATATTTATAGGTTTCTTCCTGATCTAATTGCTTTATTACAGTATCAATACTTAACTTTATATTGTCAGAGTCACTAAATTTTCCTTGCTTAAAGGTTGCTTTTGCACACTTTTCGAGACTAAACTTGATACCTATGTCATTACTAAAATCTTTTACAGTTTTCATCAACCCCTCCAGTTCCCATCATTCTGAGCGTAAAGTTTCAAGTCATCCATATAGAAAGATGATTGATCTTCTCGTCCATGATCTTATATCTATACCCTGTGTTGTTAAGAAGCTGGGAGAGTGGGATAAATGCCATGCAAATAAAAAGAGGGGAAAAAGAGTCGCCCTGGAAGATTCCGCATCTGATTGGCATGTCGTTTGAAACAAGAATTCTGTTTACATGGCTGAGGTAAGATTCGTCTCGCATAATGTCAGGAGAGACTTTGAGAATTTTTTAAAGATTTTAAGATCCAAGAGTGAGACTTTTATCATTAATAATAATAATAATAAAATTATTATTATCATTATTATTATCATCATTATTGTATTAGTGTTATTATTATTATTGATATTATTGATACTATTATTATCATTATTATTATTTATTATCATTATTATTATTATTACTATTATTATCTCATTATATTTATCTTTATTATTGTTGTTGTTGTTGTTGTTAACTGAAACAACGACGACAATAAAGCAACAACGAAAAGAACAATGATATTTATAATAATTAAAATAATGATCATTATAATAATGTAATAATAATAATCATTATCATTAAACGGTAGTTCATGTCTGAGCCGCCGTGGGCACAGCATGATACTCATTGCAGTTTTTCACGTTTGAAAGTCTTGATGAGTATTGGTAGGGTCTCATTCCTTTCCACGGAGAGTTTCCGTGGGACCTTTTTAAAGGGAATCATTTCTCGTTTATTTTATCCGGCTTGGGACCAGCACTGACTTGAAACTGGGTTGGCCACCCATGGGTAGGCAGGCATCAAGGTGAAGTTTCCTTGCCCAAGGAAACAAGCGGCGGTCGGTGACTTTGAACCTCGAACTCAAAGATTCCCGTCGTGACAGCTTGAGTCCGACGCTCTAAAACCCTAGACCACCGCGGCCTGACAATCAAATTTTTCCATGATTTTTTTGGCAATTTAGAGCGGTGTTTGCCATTGCCTTCGCCGTGTTTCTTTCGAGTCACCATCTCTATTTACCGGGAAATGACTTGGGCTGACTTGGTCCCCAGTGGCTAGGCAGCAATCAGTGAAGTCCTTGCCCAAGGGAAAAAACGCGTGTCGGTGACTCGAACCTCGAACCAGATTGCCGTCGTGACAGTCTTGAGTCGACCTCTAAAAATTCGGACACGCGGCCCAATAATAATAATAATAATAATAATAATAAATAATAATAATATAATAATAATATAAAAATAATATTTGATAATACTAATAATGAAATAATTAATTAATAATAAATAATAATAATATAACAAAAAATAATAATAATATAATAATGTAATAATAAAAACATAATAATACATAATGGTAATTATATTAAAAATAAAATAATAAATACTACACTATACAACATAATGATAAAAAAAGATAATTTAAAATATAAATATAAGATAAAAATTATACTAATAGTAAAAAGTTAATAAAATAATAACAATAGTGATAAAAAAACAACAATAATAATTGATAACATCAAAAATGATGATGATGATGAAAATAATGATAAACGATAAGGTAATGATGAAAATGATAATAGTAGTAATATAATGATATAATAGTAACAATAATAAGAATAATACCCAATAAAAAATAACAATTAACAACAAACAAACAACCAAAACAATAATAATAATGATAATAATAATAATAATAGAACAATAATGATAATGATAATGATATCACTAAAAATCATAATCATATTAATATTAATAATAATGACGATAATAATGTCAATAATAATAATAATAATAGTGGTAATATAAAATAATAATATAGTGATACGGAAAAAAATAATTATAGAAAGAAATGAGGATAATATAGACTACTTGTTAAATACAACGGACCATTATCACTGCTCTATAAACTTCCCGAACCAAAATAAATGTTAGCTCTAAACGCAAAAAAATAAATCTAAATTCTCTGGTTTTAATGCGAACTTTTATGATCGGAAAATTTACTAATGGCTCTATCGACAATCAAGGGATTAATAGTATTATGTATTCAGCTCATCACTAAGCCTCATCATTATTGCAGTTTCTCTGTTCGCGTGCGCCTAGATCAAACTCTTTGTTTACTGGAATCAAAAGAAGAAGATCTGTTGAAATGCTGCGTTTATTGCGATGCAAAGCTGATGCAAGCAGGATGTATTTAGCCCGTGTGTTGCCGCCTCTTACATGATATTAGCAGAATAGAATATCTGTTATATAAGTTAGA
>NC_051424.1:20594602-20604602 GCF_015228065.2 Penaeus monodon
TGATCCATTACAATCCGCTCCGAAGTCGAGAGGCTTCTCTTCCCCCGTCCCAAACAAAGTATCCTCTTTGGGGAGGACGCGATGCAGGAACACTCTACATGCATAACTACAGAGAGTCATTTCGGAATAAGCAATTAATCCGTAGCAGATAAGGGACTGATATGCTCTAAGTCTCCTCCATCGTGAAATTCGCTGTTTCCACAGGCGTTGCATTTTTATTCCACAGTAGACTCTGGGGTCGTGGCACGCTGCGATAATTCAAAGGAAATGTGCCTGAGAGACTTCGCTGCGCGTGTTTTGGGGAAATGCGTTCGCGTGCGTGTGTATGCATACACACCCCAAAACACACACACACACACACACACACCACACACACACACATAGGGGTTTTGTGTGTGTTGTGTGTGGTGTGTGTGGTGTGGGATGTGTGTGTGGTGTGTGTGTTGTTTTGTCTGTGTGTGTGTATGTATATGTGTGTGTGTTCGTGTGTGTGGGGTGTGTGTGTGTGTGGTGTGTGTGTGTGTGGTGTGTGTTTTGTGTGTGGTCTACAAAATATACATTATAGATAATTTAATAGAGAAAAGGAGATAAGAGCAGCAACAGACAGACAGACAACGAAGACAGAAAAAAACGACGACAACAGACATACGACAACAGAGACAGACAGACAACAGACGACAACAACAGACAGAAACCAAAAGTAAACAGAAGACGAATAAAACAGACGAGACAGGCAACAGACAGACAGTAGGCGTAATTGTGCAGATGAATCCCAGACTTACAAAACGTCGCTGAATATTGATCCGCTTTATAGCATATATAAAACCCCTGCAATGTTAAAACATCGCTGAAATTTTTTAAAATGAACAGGCTACCAATGATGAAAACTTTTTACGCGGGGGGTCTCCCCCAATACACAGAGAATACAATGCCCCCAAAATTTATGTAATTGAGTAAAACCATGAGTTTTGTTGATAATATACCGTTTTTCAATTTGTTTTTCCCATTTTCGTTCATCAGTATGTTTACAGAGGTTAATGCGGTGGGGGTTAGCAAAAAAAATGTAATGATAAAATTTTGATAGTTCGTTGGGTGATTGCTCCTTGAAAACCCTTCTTTTGCATTTTTTTTCTCTTTTTCTTCTCTCCTTCGTTCGTTTGTCGCCCGGATGAAAACAGTTCAAAGGCATTTCTTCTCGCCCCTTTTCGAGTCATTTTTTAAAAAAAATGCACGGTATATGATAGAAAAGAATGGATGATTGATAAAAGATGGATGGATGGATAGAAAAGGGGGGGATGGTGGATAGAAAAATGGATGGATGGATGGATAGATAAATGGGGGATGGCTAAATAGTTTAAATGGATGGATGGATGATATATAAATGGTGGAGGGATAGATAAAGAGAAAAGGATGGAGGGATAGATAGTAGATAATAGATAGATAGAGGGATGGATAATAGTTTAGAAAGGATGAAAAGATGAAAAATTGATGGGTAGATAAATAAATGATGGATAGATAGATTCAAGGGGGATGATAATAAATTGATGGATAATAGAGAGAATATAGATGGATAGATAGATGAAAAAGATGATAAAATATAAAAAAGGGAGCGGCCAGGGGCTAATGACAGTACAAAAGGTTTATGCAGTATCAAAGATCATGCAACATAAAGTAAGACATGTTTCAAGCTGCCATGTTTTAGTTTGCGTTGCATGCTTTCTAAAGTACAGCAAGGGGAAACGGTCTGATCAGAAACGCATAAATCTGAGGCTTTGGTGAAATTTAATAAAAATCTGTGCCCTTTTTCCCATTGTAATTGTGGGTTGCGAGGAAGACTGCATGTCACACCCCTTTTTTCTGAGAGCAAAAAGATACACATGGGGCGAGAGGAGGGTTTAAAAATCATGAAAGTTTGGGGTAATTGTGCAAGTCAGAACGAGTGAAAAAGTAAAGTTTAAAAAAATTATTTAAACAAAACGACGGGCAGAAAAGATATCCATGAACCGTCAAGAAAAAAAGCAAAAAAAAAAACACGCAAGCCGAGGGAAAACAAACCCCAATTTTTTTTGGTTGCTAAATTGTTGCAGTACTTAACCAACTTTAATCCCCCGATTTGGCCGTGTGATTTTTTTTTTCCTTTTTTTATAAAACCCAATTCAAAAATGATCATTTAAGACGGTTTCTGCAGTTGAAATAACAAAGCTACGACACATAATATAAAACCCCGCTGGACTGCAACAATGAATGGACCTGAGAGCACGATGTCCAGTTGCAGCGTGGATTTTGCAGTTTGGGAAGACTACTGTATGGTCTCTTAATGGGGCTGAAAAACAATATTTGTTTTTTTTTTTTATATATATATTAATATTATATATATATTTTTTATTATATATATTAATTACCATAACACCCAAAACACCACCCACACCACACACACCACCAACACACACACACCCACCACAATATATATATATATATATATTTATATTATAATATATTATTATATATTATAATATATTATATAATTAACCACACCAAAAACACACACACACACACATATATATTATATATATTATATTATATTATAAATATATAATATATATTTATTATATTTTAACATTATGCTATAAAATACTTTGTGTGTGGTCCGGCGCCGTATCTCTATATTTTTATGTAAAACTTGATATGCCGTTAAAACATTTTAAAAAACACGAAGATAACCCTAAAAAACACCCATTTAAGGCTTCTATTTTTCCCCTGATAATTTAAATTTTTAATTACAAAAACGTTGCCAAAAAATATAAAAGAAAATGCAAAAAGAAAAAAGATACATACTCCGCAAACATATAAATATATATATAATATAAATGAAAAATTTGATAATCAAAACACGGGAAAGCAGGACATATTATGCAATTTCCGTCCTCCCGTGTGAATATTGTCAAGGAAAAATATTGTATTCAAAATTTCCCCCGTCCGTGTAAAAAAAGGGATAAATGGGGATTTGAAAAACATACTACAACCCTATTGTTTTTCGCTTTGAACGAAAACCCCAATGTACTCCTTTCAAACTCTTGGTTTAGGGTTTAAAACCCCATCGATTGAAATACAAATGAAAAAACGAAATTTTGTGAAGCAGAATGTTTTTGTTTTTTTGGTTCTTTTTAAAAGCTTTGTGATGTTTGCATTTCCGTAGGGAGGGAATTTTACCGGATCGATGTTATTATCATCACATTCCCTCATCATCATCAATCATCATCTCCATCATCCATCATCATCATCTCATCATTTTATCATTAACCTTTATTTTTACTATTAATAGAGAGTGTGATGATGATGATGATGATGATTTTCATTATAGTTATTTTATTTTTCATTATTTCTATTATCAATTATTATCATTATTATTATTATTATTATTATTATTATTATTATTATCATTATTATCATCATCCTCATCATCATCATTATTAGATTATCATCATCAGCATTACTATCATCATCATTATCATTATCATTATTATCGTTATTACCGTTATCACTATATAATTACAATTTTATTTATGTATATCATTATATTATTATCGTTCCCCGTTTCATTAACGTTTTTTTATTATTAAAATTTTATTATTATTTTTTTAAATTATTTTAAAATTATAATGTTTTTTCCATCATCTTATTTTTATTGTTTTCGTTAACACATTATTTTTATTATTTTTTCATTATTATCATTATCATTATCAATATTGTTGTTGTTATCATTACTCTACTGTTATTTTTTTTTTTATCACCATTATCATCATTATTAAAATTTTCGAGTTATCATCATCATCCCCTTTCATCGTTACAATAACATTTCCCAGCACATTACCTCACTGACATTGTGTTGCTTTTGTTAAGCTTTGAGCGAAATATTGTTTGATTTTCATTACTTATAAATGGAGAGTGGAATTATGGTATTGATAGAATATAGATAAACAGATAGATGGATAGATAGATGGATAGTTTATTTTCTCCGGAGGCCACATCAAAAAAATGCATCCTTTGGTACTGTAACATTTTATTCGTGATTTTATTATTTTATTTGCTATTTGTCAGTCTTGACTTCCTAGCTGTGAAATATTTTTCTATTGATTCGGCTTTTTGCAATTTCTGATGAGCAAGTAATAGATATGCATGGATTATTCAACTAACCGGCAGGTAACATGTAGACCCAGTCGGAGAGGCGAAACCTTCCACCTCACCCACGTACACACGCGCGCCGTGCGCTTTGTGTGTGTTCGTTCTTCCTTCTCTGTCTTCCTCTCTCATCTCTCTCGCTCTCGCTATGTTTGTCTGTCTGCATCTCTCTCTATCTCTCTTCTCTCTCTCTCTCTCCTTCTCTCTCTCTCTCTCTCTCCCCTCTCTTTCTATATCTCCATATATATATATATATATATATATATATATATATATATATATATATATATATAACTATCTATTTGTCTTTTTATATATCTATTTTTCTATATATTTCCTCTTCTTCCATTCCTCTCTTTCATTTGTATAAGCCATTTTCAGATTTTACTGTACTTTATTTGTATATTATATTACAGTGATAAATTTAGTTTTATTCCTACTTTTAGCTGCAAAAAAATGGAATTAAAAAAAGAGTGTGAAAATAACAGCACCTGATAAATGGTGTAGAAAAACATAACATATATGTATGATTTTTCCCTTTGTAAGTCGTTTTACCTCTTGTTCATGCCTGATAAATTCTAGTTTTGAACGCTTTTTAGATATTGACAAAGTGTGCTGACAAAGATTGCCATGGTATACGAGCAGATATTGTAATTTTATGCTGACCGATGATGTAAACATAATATATTATATTTTTATATATATATATATATATATATATATATATATTATTGGAAATGACACCTGACACGCGAAATTGAAGAATGTAAGGTTCAGAAAATTTTAAAGTTTTCCATGAGAGAAAAAACCGCTACGTCAAGAAAACGAGCAAAATCGGACGTGGTAGGAGCGCTATGACATAGGGAGACCAAACGAATCAATTAGAACTGTACTTGGCCTTGTTATAGCGATAGACACTAGCGGCGACTCGATTAGACTTATATGCAGGTTTTTCGGGGAATTATCTTCATCGTAAAAAGTTATCCATCCATTGCGAGATCCTGATATTCGCCCGGGCATCATCCGCCAGAACATACGAGGTGAGACTTTTCAGACCAGGCAAAACCTGAAAAAGGGGGTCTAGAGGCAATGCCCTCCAGTTACTATGAACGCGCCCTCGCTATAATAAATTATTGAAAGGTTTATTTCGGTCATTCGCTTTACCCGCAATTTCATTGATATATCCTCCCAGCTATCGGGCCGATATCATAGGTGTGTTTCCTTTGCGACGGGAATGGGTGCTAATTCGTTCCAAACACGAAGAGAAACACCACAAAAAGTATTCACCCTGGGCAGGACTCAAATAACGCACATACGATGGTAAAATCTGGTAATTACAATTATGATCGTAAACAGACAACGGTGGCATTCACTAACTATGTACCATCGAAGTTACCTTGATATATTTTACATCTAGTCGAAGCACTGGTAATTTGACAGGTAACTTCTGGGAAGACGATGCATCACGTGTTATCTCCAAAAATTAATATTTAAGCAAAATTATTGGTTTGTTTATATAAACGATATTAGTATGATGACAAACACAACATGGTCACGCCGAAGAAATGCAAAATTTTACATGAACCTAGCAATAAGAAAAATCCGCACAAATTCTCGGGAAAAGTATAGGTAGACAAAAACCCATTATTAGAATGTAGAGTGCATGAAATCGATAGATCGTGAACTCTTTAAAAAATCCTTTCTCTGAATAAAACAATCAGCAAAAGCAACATTAAACGAGTATATCAACTTCTGTGTTTGTCGGCACTTTGGCAAAGGACAACAAACTCCAAACAGCCCAAAAATGAGCTTGAAATATTTCCTCTATTTGTCGATGGCGATAAATAAAAATTGTATTTGGGGAAAAATTCTTTGTCTAACAAGGCTGAGAAAAAAATGTTTGGACTATTTGGTTTCGGTAAACAATGATATATTAATACAACAGCGTTTGTATTGGCTCCTATTTGTACATAAATACCCAGGGAATTCTATTAACATCCCACGTGTTTGATATAATTAGACACTGGTCTTTTAACTATAACCATCACTTTAAAAATCTGCTGTGGTCGAGTTCTTTTTTACACGTTACGTAATGATATATGGCGCTTTTGCCGATTGGTGGAACTGATTTACTTAAAGCCCTCTGTTAGCAACTATTAGAATGAGTCGAGTTACCTTCTTTTCGTGAATCACATATTACTATCGCTGGTCACGCGGGGGTAACCTACCTAGGTATATGCGTTACTGTCGCATGTATGTGAAAAACGGACCCCGGAAGTCGCTTTCTGGCAATATTTAAAAATCATTTGTAAAAGTACATTAACAGTTACGGTAAACATAACTGTGGGGGTAAACTGAAAAGTTAGATCTAAGGTGCGCTGACAAAATGGGAATATGTGACAAATACTGTAAATGTAACAAACAAAAATTCTATGAAGGTGGACTGGAATACGGTAAAGGTGATTGGCCCTATGTCGTTAAGTTGGCTTGGGATAAAGACTGTAAAAAAAGAACTGTGAGCCATGGAAAAGCATTCTGATAAAACGTAAAAAGATTGGCTGACAAATATTACAAAGATAGACTGTTATACATTACAGAGGCAGCTTAATAAATATCATAAAAATAACCCGATCAATTTTTCAGAGGATTGACTGGCACATATTGCAAAGGTACCTGAAATATTGTTAAGGTAAAAATTGAAAGCGAGAAGCAAAATAATAATATTAATAATAAAAAAAATGGTTCACGGTAGGTCAGCAGGCAAGCAAGAGCAAGATAGTGTATTCATGAAATAATTTATGAAGCAGAAAAAATAAAAAAGGGCCCTTAAACAGCACATAGCAAAATCATATTTTAGGATGACGTATTGCACACACACACACACACACACACCACACACACACACACACACACACACACACAACACACACACACACACAGATAATAGATGATAGATAGATAGAGAGAGAGAGAGAGAGAGAAATGAGAAAGAAAATAACAGATAAAAAGGGCTAGTAAGAAAAATGCAGAATTTGAAGGACAGGAAAAGATAAATAAAGGGACAGATATTTTACGTGGAGATAAAGAGAGAGAGAGAGAGAGAGAGGGGAGAGAGAGAGAGAGAGAGAGAGAGATAGAGAGAGAGAGAGAGAGAGAGAGGGGAGAGAGAGGAGAGAGGGAGAGAGAGAGAGATAGAAAGAGAAGAGAGGACCTAGAAAAGGGGTATAGGGAAATATACATGCTGATAAAACAGACATACAGAAACAGACTCACAGACACCCCGAAAATACGCCTTTTAAATAAAAATAACAAAATATTTATTTTATTACGACACCCTTCTCCCCCCCCCCCTTCCCTCCCCTCAGCTGCTCGACGCGCAGATAAAGGCGCCACGAAGAGAAATTATAAAACAAACACGAAATGACATTACCATACGCCAATGAGGGTAATGCGAGGGACATCCTGTGTTATGGTATTCCCTTGATTATTGTATCAAACCACATTTAGCAACAATTGAGGCTTAATGAGCGTACGGTGCGTTTTTCCCTTTAAATTTAAAATTCATGTTTAACCTGGTGATCATCCCCTGCCTGATGAGCTAAGCAACCCTTTGTTGATTTCATAGTTCCGGTGGTAATTATTGCCTTAATGATGAGTTCCATGTAGTTCTGTGCAAAAAAAAAATAGATATATAATATATGATATTCTACCTTTGTATTGCTATATATATTGTAGTGTTATATTTATTATGACCATTTTTGTTGTTGTTGTTAATATCATATTTGAGTTACTACATTATTTCTTATCATTGGTCATTACCTTAATATTTATCATAACAAGTGTAACCATAGTGTCCTTCAGCATTAATATTATTACCATCGTTACTATTAAGTGAATAGTCGTTTCAGAACGGCTTATTTTTCCATTGTCTGAATTCTCGTAAACACCATTGTGTTAGCAAAGGTATGAAGATTAATGATACAAACATAGTCAATCAGCCAAGCGGTAGTAACATTAAACGTTACTAATGAAACCGCCTTTTTTTTTCTAAAGTTCATAAAAGATAGACGTTAATAAAATCCATAACTAATATTAACTGTCCTTAACATAATCCCAAAAAATGTGTGTTATGTATGTTATTTCTTCTTTTTTTTTCTAATGTTGTAATGTTATTATTTTTTTTTTCCCCTTATTTCATTATCATTTGTTTCATCGAAAGCATTTCATTTCTATCTTATTACATTTTTACTTCATCTCTTTAATTTCTTTTTATTCCACTTACCATTTTTTGACTTTTCTCCTCATCTACCAAAGTTGAGAAAGTTTACATGAAAACAAATGACCAATAAATAGCATCATGCACGGAATTTCTCACCCCCCCCCCCTTTAACGTTATTGACCCCTCCCTTCCCTTTAACGTTATTGATCCCCCCTCTCTTTAACGTTATTGACCCCCCCCCCTCTCTCACTCCCCCGTTGGCTATAATGTTATTTGAGTTTATGCCGTGGGCACTTTTTATAGATGTAAAATATTTAATTATATATATATAAAATATATATATATATATATATATATAATATATTTTATATGTGTGTGTGGTGTGTGTGTGTGTGTGTGTGTGTGTGTGTGTGTGTGTGTGTGTTTTGTGTGTTTTGTGTGTGTGTGTGTTTGTGTGTGGGGTGTTTTGTGTGTGTGTGTGTTATGTGTATGTGTATGTGTATGTGTATGTGTATGTGTATGTGTATGTGTATGTGTGTGTGTGCACATGTTCTTCGCTGTTGTTTTCTTTCTTCTTCCACCCTCGTTCTCTCCGTTTTTATCACCCAAACGCTTTCGTTTCTTCTTCCGTTCTTCAATCCTCTCTCTCTTGTTCCTCCTTCCTATTTGTCGTAATATCCGGCTTCTGATTAATTTATCACTAAAGCAAACAAAACGAACAAACAAACAAAAAACGCAAGCATATATTCGTTTGAAAATAAACCATAAAAAGTTGTTTTGTTTTCAGTACTAAATGTATTCGGTTATTTGAAATAAATGATAAAGTACAGTACAGTTGACTGATATTTTTCTTTATGGGTATTCACATGTGACTTATAAATATTGCAAGCCGATTTATATCAATGGGAAAAGGTGAAAGACCCCCTCCCCCCATCAGACTTCTCCATCTCCCTCTCCTCCTCCCTCCCTCCTCCCTTCTCTTCTCTCTCTCTCCCCTTTTCCCTCCTCTTCATTTCTAACTCCTCACCTATTGCCCATTCTCCCGTCCTGTCCTCACACCTTCCTCCACCCCCCTTCCTCCTCGTCACTTCCCCCGCTTCTTTTCTCAACCCCCCCACCTCCGGCCTCTTAACTCTTTCACTCCCCCCTTTCCTACTTCTATTCCATTCTCCCCTATTCTCATTCACTCCCGCCCTCTCTCACATTCTCCCCCTCCTCCCTTCCCACTCCTCTCTCCAAGTCATCCCCTCTCTCACCTTCTCCTCCCTCTCTCTCCCCCTTGTCCTCCCCTCTTTTTCCTCTAACCCTTTGCCTTCCCTGCACTGGCGCGCCATTCTCGCCCTTATGCCCTCACCTGCTTTCCTCCCTTGTTTACCATCGACGCCTACACCCGCGCGGATCTGATGACATGCGCTGCCGTGGATCCCGTGAAGACCTCGCATTCTGGAAGTTTCAAGTGTATTTCTTAGTCATTTTTTATTTTATTTTATTTTTTTATTCATTTGTTTATTATTATTTCATCTTAGGGATATACAATATGTCTGTAAACCTTTACCACCGTCCTTTCTTCTCTCGATGCTGTCTCTACCAGCAGCACCACAT
>NC_051424.1:20614602-20619602 GCF_015228065.2 Penaeus monodon
TTCCCTTTTCAGATCTTGTATTTTCTACCTTCTTCTAATTCTTTTTCCGGGCAATCTCGTATCTGCCGGTACGGTAATATCAACTATTAGAGGCTCTTTCTTTCCTTATGAATTACTATAACATCTGTCCTTCTTGCCTGAATGACGTTATCAACATTGTAACCTTGATATTACCCACAGAATTTTTCACGCCTCGTTTCTCACAACACTCCTCTGGGGTTGTGTTCATGAAAACCATTATCTGAAGGCCAAGCCCATGTTTCCTACACAAATCCAGTGTACTTTCTTTGCCACGTTAGCGTGACGTCTTTTGTACTCTTTCTGGGCTAATTCTCGCACTCTGAAACAATATGTTGTATGCCTTTTCACCTCGTTTACACCACACATTCCTACCCAGAGGCTTCGTTGCTCTTATCTATATAATGCTTCACGTTAGTTTTGGTCCCTTATTGCTTGCTCTTGTGCGCACATAGGAGTTCTTCCTCCGTTTCAACTTCAAATCACTCCTTGACAGCCATTCCCAAATTTACCTGGTCTACCTTATCTGGCTCTCTCGAACGAATTGCCCATGCTTGCCCTTTCTGTCCATTTCTGTTTTGAGCTCTTCTGCCTTTTTTTCCTTTTGAATTCTTACTTTCCTCCTTGTTTCCTCTGTCTGTATGGTTTTCCCTGATGCACATACCCCTCTTATCAACACTCCTTCTGAGTTGGCCACATAAAAACTAAGCTGTTTTCTTCTTCCTTTTACACATTGTTCCACACTGATAAGGCCACGACCCCTTCTATCCTTTTCATAATAGTCCTTCTACATCACTCTTTGGGTGCATGGCAACCATGCAATTGTCAGGTTTTTTTCTTGTCTTTCTGTCGATACTTTTCAGTTCCTTCTCTCTCCAGCTTATTATCTGCTCCATATCTGAATATTGCTACTGACCAGTATTCATTGCAGTAACTTTTTTCTTCCATTCAACTTGGACTTTAGAATTAACTCAGCCGTCGCTTATACTCCTCATTGTTTTCTCTTTCATGTTCATTCTCCTTCACTTTCTAATTCCACAACACCCAGATAAGAATTCCTTCTTGTTCAACTTCTTTGTATTATCTATCATTCGGTAATTCTATGCCTCAAAAATCTTACAATCCTCCCTCTTTTAGGCTAGAACCCACATTTCTTGAATGTCCAAATTCCATGCCTATATCAGTACTAAACAATGTGAGTAGTCCCCTGGTATTAGGAGTCTATCTGTTCTTCACTCTTGGATATAGTTTTAAATCATCCATAAGAGTAGTGATTAAGTTATACTCCTTTTTCCCCACTCATAGCATATATTACCTTTCTGGAGTAATGACGATAATGGTATCATGCTCAAGACAAATAACAATGGTGACAACTATCCCCTTGGAATATCCCTCTTTTAACATCCACCTCGCCGAGTTTTCCTCTCCATAGAAGTTTAAGGACAACCTTCACTGCACCATGGCTTCTTTGCAAAAACTCTCTCAAGTTACCAGCTATTCCAAACATTTCCATGCACTCACTAATCCAACTATGGGGAACGAGTCATAAGCTTCTTATAGTCTCTCCACGCCATATCCAGATTAGTGTGTCCCTTTCCTGCAATCCTTCAGGATTGTTTTGTCATCATAACTGATCTTTTGTACCCCCGACTCTTTCGCCTCAACCTTTTTTGTTCATCAGGTAGTAGCTGTTTTTTTCTGTCCTAGGTAATCGTACATTTGATGCAGCTATGATCTGTCATCAGTTTCCACATCAGTGGAAGGCATGATTCTCGGCTATAGTTCTCAACCGTATTCTTCCTTTCCTGGATCCTTCTGGCACAACACTGTCCGTCCTGTGTTAACCATTTTTGGGAAGGGTTCCGTTCCCATAAATCTATTTATTTGATCAGCAATTCTGTCGTGCATGTTGTCAGGTTTTTTGATCCATATCCCTGGACACCATCTTTGCCTGGATGACGTCCAGTTTGACACATTTTCTTAGCTGTTTCTGACATTTTCAATACTAGTGACCCCTTCCTGTGAGTGTCTCCTTTACATTCATCCTTTAACTCAGACAGCCTTCTGCACCTTTGTTATGATCCTATCTTCACTGTCCAAATATCACCCCACAACCTTCTACTCTCCTCAGCATCTGGTCCCTTCGTTTGTTCTAGCTTTATCCCCATTCAATTCCTTGGTAAAAATATTTCTGGTCAACACTAAATGTTCTATTTTGTCTGAACTGGTTAATCCTGTGATCGTATCTCTTAATTTTTGCACTTTTGGCAATCATTCCTTTGTTTCAATTCTTCAACCACAGTTTTAATACTTTCTTATTCACCCGATATTTCTCTTTCGTCTCTGCAATTTTCATTTTTCTTTGCTGAGTTCACCTCTTAAGTCTCTCTCTAGTATGTTTACATCTTTCCTTATTCTTTTGATATCACTCCATTGCGGCGTTTCCCAAGATCTTTCTTAGCTCTAAATTCCACCATCTCTTTACCTAGCATGTTCTGCAACCCATACAGTTGCTGCCCTTATCATTCATTAGTTTTCTGTGATGTTTTTGGTTTCAATGTGGCGAAATCACTTGATTTACTCTATTCCATTTCTCTCTTCAGTTTGTTCTTATCAACCTTTTTAAGGATATTCCCTTCTGCTGTTTTCTTTACAAAAAACACATGAATTTTCTTAGATTCTCAACAATTAACCCTTTGACTTTCAGACAAGAATATTCTCTAACACATCATCTTCGACAACCAACCTCCATTTTTGCTGAACATTTTCATCCACATTACATCACCACCTAAATTTTCCTCACATCAGCCATCCACACAGTTTTCGTTATCTATCTCCTCTCTACTCCTATCATCATTATTTAGCTTCTCTTTCCTCTCCCTCTATAACACTTCTTTTTATCATTTCCAACTCAAGTTCTGAAAGCCAACCGTTCTTTCTGAGGCTCTGGCCTGTCACATTAAATACGTTTCTCAGTCGACTCACACCCTCCTCTTTCCTGCCATTCTTCTGAACAGTCTTGCATGTATCCTCTGTTAGGTTTTCCATTTTTCATCAAATGGTTTTAACTTCGTAAAAATATCCATACCTACTTTATTTAGCTTCTTTTTCCACTTTGTTTCTCACAGTAGAGGATAACGAACGGGGTCTCCGCTGTCGTAACGGAGAACACCTGCCGGCGAGGGACCTTCACTAAAGTTCCAGCCCCATTCACGCCGTTGTCTGGTATTTTTGATTGGCATTACACTCATAAGAGAGGAATTGTGGTGAAAGGTGTCACAACCACCAGTATTTTTTTATCGTGATACCATCAACTAGGAGGTTGCTATTCAAAGCTAAAGAGTCCCCCCCACCCATGGAACAGACTAGCCCCCGCCGGAACGCCAACCCGGTAACTCCATGTTCCTCGGGGAATCATTATTATTATTATTATTATTATTATTATTATTATTATTATTATTATTATTATTATTATCTTTATTATTATGATGATGATCATCATTATTATTATTATTATTATCATTATTAATTTATCTATTTACTTATTTATTTATTGCATACTAGACCTGATTAAAGGTTGTTTATTGCCTTTAGATTTGCTTTAATAAAAGACTTAGCAATTTTTTTTTAAATTACGCTTCTGATTTATAAGTACAGATTTACTTCTTTGGGACATACTTTGGATTACTTTCACCTTATATAACCTGACTTTATGAATACTCTTCAGGCTGTGCTTCATATAACAGACAAGAGCTGGATAGACTTTATAATTACTTTCTTGGGTTTATAATGAGTTACAGACATGCAGACTAGGAATTGACCGAACTTACCTCCGTCACTTGCCTGGAACTGCCTGCTGGACATAGCTGTGTTTTTATATTAATTCTCATTAATACTGCTTTCATTTAAGTCTCATTCGAACCCAGGAGGCTTTTAACATATATTTTTCACAGGACAGTCAGTCAACGCTGGTATATTTGTGGCTGTGTTAACTGATTGTCTTTTCATAAGACCTTATGTTTCCAACCGGCGGTGAACCCCACTTTGAAGATTCTTGCGTTGTTTACTTTAAACTTTGGCGATTTCGCACGTTTCGTGTTATCATAGTACATTATTTGGTCCTTTCCTCTCACTTCCCTCGTCGGCCTCAGCTGTTTATTTATTATATTTATCACTTTTTTTTTTATCTCAAGCCTCCGCATAACTAATAAGTTTTTTTCTTTCTTTGGAAGGAGTTTGGTCCTTAAGTGCGCTTCAAAAATTTGCATCTCTCACCTGACCCTAATTTTGTCGTGTGTGAGCTGCCTGTTGTTCGTTTATAAAAAGGCTTAAATGGGGCGTGGTTGGCAAGGGATTCGTTGTGATAAAGCGCCCAGGAGGAAGTGGGGCGTCATAATGTTCATATTGATGCCGTCGCAACCCCTCGCTTGGATCACATACCCACTATGGAAAACATAAACTACTAGTTTTGAATGACGTAATTTAAACACATATATGCATGACGTGTATATTCGTGATCAACATAGAAGAAATGGGTATATTCCGCAAAAAATATAGAAAGTGTGCAGATCGATAACGAAAATGGTTACTCATTTGATACGACCAGTTATTATGATGATTATTGTCCGTATTATCACTGTTTATCTGCATGAAGCAATGATAAGAGGTATTATCATTCTTACTATCATTACTTTATCATGTTGCAGTCATTAGTAGTACGAATGGTGGCATTATTATTCTACTTTTACCATAGTTGTTGTGTATTTTGTTGTTTATTTTCATTATCCATTATCATTTGTAGTGCCATTTTTTATTTTTTAGTCTGTTCTCATTGTTGTCATTATTTTTTTCATTATCATTATTCTCATAATTATCACTATAATTATTATTGTTGTTATTATTGATATTATTATTATAATTATGATAATTATTATTACTATCATTATAATAATAATAATAATAATAATAATAATAATTATTAT
>NC_051424.1:20627604-20629602 GCF_015228065.2 Penaeus monodon
TGTGTATGCATAACACACACACACACACACACATGTGTGTGTGTGTGTGTGTGTGTGTGTGTGTGTGTGTGTGTGTGTGTGTGTGTGTGTGTGTGTGTGTGTGTGTGTGTGTGTGTGTGTGTGTGTCTGTGTGCGCATACACACATATACATATATAGATAGATATTATATATAGAGAGAAGGAGATAAGAGACAGACAGACAGACAGACAGACAGACAGACAGAGACAGACAGACAGACAGACAGACAGACAGACAGACAGACAGACATACAGACAGACAGAGACAGACAGATAGACAGACAGACAGACAGACAGACAGACAGACAGACAGACAGACATACAGACAGACAGAGACAGACAGACAGACAGACAGACAGATAGGCGTAATTGTGCAAATGAATCCAGACTTACTAAAACGTCGCTGATATTGATCCGCTTTATAGCATATGATCAAAACCTGCAATGTTCACATCGCTGTAATCTTTATAATGAACAGGCATACGTAATGATGAAAACAGTTTTACGCGTGGGTCTGCAATACACAGAGAATACATCATGCTTCCACAATTATGTAATCTGAGTAAATACCATGAGCTTTGTTGATAATATACGCGTTGCAATTTAGTTTTCCTATTTTAGTTCATCAGTATCGTATTACAGAGGTTAATAGCGGTGAGGGTTACGCAAAATTATAATGATAATGATAATAATTTTGATAGTTCGTTGAGGTGATTGCTCCTTGAAAACCAACTTCTTTTGCATTTTTTTTTTCTCTCTTTTGCTTCTCTCCTTCGTTCGTTTGTCGCCAGGATGAAAGCAGTTCAAAAGCAGTTTCTTCTCGTCCCTTCTCGAGATCATTTTTTAAAAATATGCACGGTATATGGATAGATAAATGAATGGATAGATTGATAAATGGATGGATGGATGAATAGATAAATGAATGGATGGATGAATAGATAAATTGATGGGTAGATAAATAAATAGATGGATAGATAGATACAAGGATGGATAGATAGATAAATTGATGGATAGATAGAGAGATATATAGATGGATAGATAGATAGACAAAGATAGATGAATATATAAAAGAGGAGCGGCCACGATTAAGGATTAAAGGCCAGTACGAACAAGGGTTATGCAGTAATCAGAGATCATGCAACATCAAGTAGAGACATGTTTCAAGCTGCTCGTGCCTTTAGTTTGCTGTTGCATGCATTCTAGAAGTACAACAACCGGGAAACGGTCTGACTCAGCAACGCATCAATCTGAGGCTATTGGTGAAATTTAATAAAATATCTGCTGACTCTTTCCATATGCTAATTGTGGGTTGCGAGGAAGACTGCATGTCACACACACCTTTGTCTGAGTAGCAAAAAGATATCTTGATGGTCGAGAGGAGGTTAAAGATCATGAATGTTGCGGATAATTGTGCAAGTCAAAAACGAGTGAAAATGTAAAGGTTTGAAGAAATATTTGTAAACAATCGACGGCAGAAATGATATCCATGAGCCATGAGACCGTCAAAGAAAAAATGCAAAAACAACACAGCATGGCCGAGGGAAAACACCCCAATACAATTTTTAGTGTTGCTAAATGTGTTGCAGTACTTAACCATACTTCTAAGTCCCCTGATTTGGTACCGTGTGATTTTTTTTCCTTTTTTATAAAACCAAAATTCAAAAATTGATCATTTTAAGACGGTTACTGCAGTTAGAAAATAACAAAGCTACTGACACAGTTAATAGTAGATAACCTGCTGGACTGCAACAATGAATGGACACTGAGAGAACGATGTCCAGTTGCAGAAGTGGAGTATGCAGTTAGGGAAGAATACTGTATGAAGGTCTCTTAATGGTGGCTGAATTACAATATTAGTTTTGTTATGTATATATATAATAATATTTATAAATATAAAAAAACAAACCACACACACAAACACACACACACACACACAACCACCCCACACACCACACAAAAAAAAAAAAAAAAAAAAATTT
>NC_051424.1:20637202-20639702 GCF_015228065.2 Penaeus monodon
TTACTGCCTTTTTTCCGTGGGTTCGTGCCCCCCTTTGGGAAATACTGAAGCCCTCGTAAAAAAGCGCCCCCCCAAAATTTTAAGAACCCCTGTTTTTGGGTAAAAAGACCCAAGGCCCCCCACGCCACCCCCCCCCCCCATTTGAAACACCTTTGCAAACCCCTCCCCCGGGAACAACACCCTTTATCCGTAACTAGAGAGCTGATTGGTTCGTATAAAACGCTCGTATCGCTATCAGCCCTTTAACATTGAATTCACTGTTTATAATCATATCTATGTTTCTCTATAATAAGGATATAAATTATAAACATAAAGAGAGAAAGAGACGGAGAGATGGAGAGGGGGAGAAGCCAAGGGAGAGGAAAGAGGGGGGGAGGCGAGATAGAGAGAGAGGGGAACCCAAAGTGGGCTTCGACCATACCTCAAAAAAAAAAAACGTAAACAATAATTTTAAATAAGTTTCTTCGGGGCCCCTTCAAATCTCTTTCTCCCCTCTCTCTTTCTATCACTTGCTCTCTGTCACCCCCCCATCTTTCTTTTCTTTAGTTCTTTTTTCTCAATTTACCCGGGGGAAATTTGGGAAGGAATTATTCATTTTTATAGTATTTTTTTACCATCCTTCAAAAATTTAAAAAAGGGGTTTAAAAAACAGAAAATTTTGGAAAAACAAAGGAATTTTAAAATTTAAATTTTCCAAAACCAATTACAATCTAATAATAAAGGGTAAAATTTTAAAAAATGCAGCAAAAAACCTATTAAGAAGAAAATCCTTTTTTAAACTGATAACTAACAAATAAATAGGTCCATTTTTAAAAATTCTTTTTAAATATTTAAAACTTCTCATAGCTTTCTTGACACATATTTTTTGAAAATTATATTTTTCCCAAAGCATATTTTTCCTTTAACTTCATTAAAAACCCTTTTGGGAAATTTAGATTTTTCCTAAAAGTAAATTTTAATTCCCCTTTTTCTTTTTGCAATACATTTGGGTTTTTTGGTTCCCCAACCGCCCCGGCGGGTTTGTTTTTTGCCCCCGGAAAATGTGTATTTTTTTTTTTTTTTTCTTTTTTTTTTTTAAACCGGGTTTTTTGGACGTCTTTTTTTGCCTCTAGATGAAACCCTCACTTTCATGTTCCCCTATATTTCTTTTGCATTTCTAATTTCAATAACACCATGAGTCACGGTTTTTATTATGCCCATTATGAGTAAGCTAAATGTAAACATTGACTTCGGTAAAGCTCTCGACTCCCAGCGGACTATTCATGTTGTTTTATTGTTTTCTTGCACATTGTGTTGTTGTTATTATTTCCTAATTATTTCCTATATATTGATCCTGTTTTTAAGTCTTTGTTTCTTCTCAATTTCACTTATTTTTTCTGAATACAATTTAATACATAAAATCCTAATGATAGGGGATTTTGAAGTAACCTTTTTGCAAATTTTAAATGATTGCTGTCAAAACTACTGTAAATTATGGACTATTATATTCAAGGATAACGTAGTTTGCTGAAATTATTGGAACAATATTGTAATATATATATAAATATATATATTTATATTTTTTATATATATATTTTTATATATATAATAATATAAAAATATAAAGAAAAGGAAAGGAAAAAAACAATTTTCGGGGGGGGTTGGGGGGGGGTCTTCGGGTTTTTAATTTCACCAACAAAAAAGGAAAAGAAAAAAAGAGGAAAGGCCCAAAGAGGAAAAGGAAAAGGGGAAACGGGGGGGGGGAAGGGGGGGGGGGGGGGGGGGTCCCCCGAAAAGTCCCCCCAAACCCAGGGGGGCAGAGATAAGGCGATAAGGTAAGAACGGAAAGCGGAAAGAGAGAGAAAGGGACAAAAAAAGAATATTGATAGTAATATTTAAATGAAAGAATCTTAACATACAAATTTTTTTTTCAAAATGATGGAAAATGTTTAGAGTAAAAAAAGGAATCTATCCGTATTTTGTGTACAAACATTAAAACAAAATATGGACATATTATTATAAAATTTTATATATAAAATTTATAAAATATATAATTTTATAATATATATATATATTCGTATTTTTTTTATCACTCACACCAAAACATAATATTATTTTATAAAATATATATTAATATAATTTTATAATATTTTATAGTTTTTATATATTATTTTATTATATATATATATATTTTATATGAAAATTTTGGGTGTGTGGGTGTTGTGTTTTTTGTTTTTGTTTTAAAAAAAACCCAAAACACACACACACAAAAAAAAAATATTGTATATATTTTAATATATATATATATAATTATATATATTATATAATAAAATATCTATATATATTTTTGGTTTTATATAAAATAAATAAAATATATATATAATAAAATTATCTATTATAATATATATAGTAAAATATATATAAATTTTATATTATTATATATTTTATATATATTAATATTATTTATTATTTAATTGTTTAAAATTTTTTTTTTTGGGGTTTTATAAAAGTAAATTAAAAA
>NC_051424.1:20657202-20659702 GCF_015228065.2 Penaeus monodon
AGATGTCACTAGTTTTCCTTGCTTAAAGGTTGCTTTAGCACACTTATCGAGACTAAACTTGATACCTATGTCATTACTAAAATCATTTACAGTTTTCATCAACCCCTCCAGTTCGCCATCATTCTGAGCGTAAAGTTTCAAGTCATCCATATAGAAAAGATGATTGATCTTCTCGTCCATGATCTTATATCTATACCCTGTGTTGTTAAGAAGCTGGGAGAGTGGGATAAGTGCCATGCAAATAAATGAGGGGAAAAAGAGTCGCCCTGGAAGATTCCGCATCTGATTGGCATGTCGTTTGAAACAAGAATTCTGTTTACATGGCTGAGGGTAAGATTCGTCTCGCATAATGTCAGGAGAGACTTTGAGAATTTCTAAAGATTTTAAGATCCAAGAGTGTGAGACTTTTATCATTAATAATAATAATAATAATATTATTATTATCATTATTATTATCATCATTATTGTTATTAGTGTTATTATTATTATTGATATTATTGATACTATTATTATCATTATTATTATCCTTATTATCATTATTATTATTATTACTATTATTATTATTATATTAATATCTTTATTATTGTTGTTGTTGTTGTTGTTAACTGAAACAACGACGACAATAAAGCAACAACGAAAAGAACAATGATATTTATAATAATTAAAATAATGATCATTATAATAATAGTAATAATAATAATCATCATCATTTAACGGTAGGTTCATGTCTGAGCCGCCGTGGTCACAGCATGATACTCAATTGCAGTTTTTCACGTTGTGATGCTCTTGGAGTGAGTATGTGGTAGGGTCCTCAGTTCCTTTCCACGGAGAGTGCCGGTGGTACCTTTTTAGGTAATCATTCTCTCTTATTTTATCCGGGCTTGGGACCAGCACTGACTTGAGCTGGCTTGGCCACCCAGTGGCTAGGCAGGCAATCAAGGTGAAGTTCCTTGCCCAAGGGAAACAACGCGGCGGTCGGTGACTCGAACCCTCGAACTCAGATTCCCGTCGTGACAGTCTTGAGTCCGACGCTCTACCCATTAGACCACCGCGGCCTTGACAATCATGTGCTTCCATGATTTTTCTTGGCAATTTAGAGCGGTGGTTTGCCATTGCCTTCCGCCCGGTGTTTTTCTTTTCCGAGTCACCATCTCTATTTACCCGGCACTGACTTGGGCTGACTTGGTCCCCCAGTGGCTAGGCAGGCAATCGAGGTGAAGTTCCTTGCCCAAGGGAAACAACGCGGTGGTCGGTGACTCGAACCCTCGAACTCAGATTGCCGTCGTGACAGTCTTGAGTCCGACGCTCTAACCATTCGGACACCGCGGCCCATAATAATAATAATAATAATAATAATAATAATAATAATAATAATAATAATAATAATAATAATAGTAATATTGATAATAATAATAATAATGATAATAATAATAATAATAACAATAATAATAATAATAATAATATTGATAATACTAATAATGATAATAATAACAATAATAATAACAATAATGGTAATAATAGTAATAATAATAATAACAATAGTGATAAAAACAACAATAATAATGATAACATCAAAAATGATGATGATGATGATAATAATGATAATAACGATAATGGTAATGATGAAAATGATAATAGTAGTAATAATAATGATGATAATAGTAACAATGATAAGAATAATAGCAATAATAATAACAATATTAACAACAACAACAACAACAATAATAATAATAATAATAATAATGATAATAATAATAATAATAATAATAAATGATAATGATAACAACAATAATAATAATGATATTAGTGGTAATAATAATAATAATAATATTAGTGATACGGATAAAAATAATTATAGAAATGATAATGAGGATAATATATGACTACTTGTTAAATACAACTGACCATTATCACTGCTCTATAAAACTTCCGAACCAAAATTAAATGTTATCTCTAAACGCAAAAAAATAAATCTGAATTCGTCTGGTTTTAATGCGAAGCTTTATTGATCGGGAAATTACTAATGGCTCTATCGACAATCAAGGTATTAATAGTATTATGTATTCAGCTCATCACTAAGCCTCATCATTATTGCAGTTTCTCTGTTCGCGTGCGCCTAGATCAAACTCTTTGTTTACTGGAATCAAAAGAAGAAGATCTGTTGAAATGCTGCGTTTATTGCGATGCAAAGCTGATGCAAGCAGGATGTATTTAGCCCATGTGTTGCCGCCTCTTACATGATATTAGCAGAATAGAATATCTGTTATATAAGTTAGACTGCCCTTTTGCCATCGTCTATGCAGATAGTATTTTCCACACATCCAGATACATAATGACATGCACTGTTTACATATATATGGGTATGTATGTATTGAAGATATTCATTTTCTTTCATACCCTATCAACAAATATAAAATTAGATATAAATAGATAGACGGATAGACACACACACAAACATATCTATATCTATCTATATCTATATACAGAGATATATATAGAT
>NC_051424.1:20667202-20674702 GCF_015228065.2 Penaeus monodon
GCGTATCTCTATATATATTATGTATACTTGATATGCCTGTTAAATCATTGAAAAACAGCATTGTAAGATAACCCTGAAAAAACACCCATTTAAGGCTTCTATTCTCTCCTCTGATAATTTAATTTGTAATTACATAATATCATTGGAACAAAACTAATAAATGAACATGCAAACAGAAATTAGCAATACATACTCCGCAATCATATATATATATATATATATATAAATGAACATTTGCATAATCAAAACACGGAATATGCAGGTACATATTTGATGCAATCTATCCGTCCTCCCGTGTGAATATTGATCAAAGGAAATATATTGTATTCAAATTCCACCGTCCGTAGTAAAAAAGGGATAAATGGATATTTCGAAATACATACATACATACCCTATTGTTTACGCCTTTGAACGAAATCCAAGTGATACATCCTTTCAATCTCTTGTTCAGGATTTAAACCCGATCGATCTGAAATACTAATGAAACAAGCGAAATTTTGTGAGAGCAGAATGTTATTGTTCTTTGGTTCATTTTGAAAAGCTTAGTGCATGTTTGCATTACCGTAGGGAGGGATGTTATCATCATCATCATCATTACTATTATTATGACTATATATATATCATTCATATCATTATATATTAATATCATTATACATTAATGATGATGATATGATGATGATGATGATGATGATGATGATTTCTATTATCATTATTATTATTATCATTATTGTTATTATCATTATTATTATCATCATCATTATCATTATCATTATTATCGTTATTACCGTTATCACTATTATTATTATTATCATTATGTATATATTATTATTACTATTATTATGTATTATTATATTAATTTTATTATTATATATATTATTATCATCATATATATTATTACTAATTACCCTTACTAACTATCATCATTATTACTATTGTTATCGTTAACACATTATTATTCTTATTTATTCATTATTATCATTATCATTATCAATATTGTTGTTGTTATCATTACTCTACTGTTATTGTTATTATCACCATTATCATCATTATTATAATTATCGAGTTATCATCATCATCACCTTCATCGTTACAATAACATTTCCCAAGCACATTACCTCACTGACATTGTGTTGTTTTTGTTAAGCTTTGAGCGAAATATTGTTTGATTTTCATTTACTTATAAATGGAGAGATGGAATTATTGGTATTGATAGAATTATAGATAAACTGATAGAAGGTGGATAGATAGATGGATAGATAGTTCTCCGGAGGCCACATCAGAAAATGCATCCTTTGGTACTGTAACATTTTATTCGTGATTTTATTATTTATTTGCTATTTGTCAGTCTTGACTTCCTAGCTGTGAAATATTTTTCTATTGATTCGGCTTATTGCAATTTCTGATGAGCAAGTAATAGATATGCATGGATTATTCAACTAACCGGCAGGTAACATGTAGACCCAGTCGGAGAGGCGCAACCTTCCACCTCACCCACGTACACACGCGCGCGTGCGCTTTGTGTGTGTTCGTTCTTCCTTTCTCTGTCTTCCTCTCATCTCTCTCGCTCTCGCTATGTTTGTCTGTCTGCTCTCTCTCTCTCTCTCTCTCTCTCTCTCTCTCTCTCTCTCTCTCTCTCTCTCTCTCTCTCTCTCTTTCTATATCTCCTATATATATATATATATATATATATATATATATATATATATATATATATATATATATAACTATCTGTTTGTCTGTTTATATATCTATTTTTCTATATATATCTTCCTCTTTCTTCCTATTCCTCTCTTTCATTTTGTATAAGCCATTTTCAGATTTTACTCTACTTTATTTGTATATTATATTACAGCTGATAAATTTAGTTTTATTCCTACTTTTAGCTGCAATAAATGGAATTAAAAAAAGAGTGTGAAAATAACAGCATCCTGATAAATGGTGTAGAAAGACATAACATATATTATGACTTCCTTGGTAAGTCTTTTTACCTCTTGTTCATGCCTGATACTTCTAGTTTTGAACGCTTTATAAAGTGTGCTGACAAAGATTGTCATGGTATACTAGCAGATATTGTAATTTTATGCTGACCGATGATGTAATACATATTATATTATATATTATATATATATATATATATATATATATATATTATTGGAAATGACACCTGACACCCGAAATTGAAGAATGTAAGGTTCAGAATTTGAAAGTTTTCCATGAGAGAAAATACCGCTACGTCAAGAAACCGATGCAAAATCGGACGTGGTAGGAGCGCTATGACATGAGGGAAACCAAACGAATCAATTAGAACTGTACTTGGCCTAGTTATAGCGATAGACACTAGCGGCGACTCGATTAGACTTATATGCAGGTCATCGGGGAATTATCGTTCATCGTAAGAAGTTATCCCATCCATTGCGAGATCCTGATATTCGCCCGGGCATCATCCTGCCAGAACATACGAGGTGAAGACTTTGCAGACCAGGCAAAACCTGAAAGGAGGTCTAGGGGGCAATGCCCTCCAATTACTATGAACGCGCATCGCTATAACTAAATTATTGAAAGGTTTATTTCGGTCATTCGCTTTTACCCCGCAATTTCATTGATATATCCTCCCCAGCTATCGGGGTCCGATATCATAGGTGTGTTTCCTTTGCGACGGGAATGGGTGCTAGATTCGTTCCAAACACGAAGAGAAACACCACAAAAAGTATTCACCCTGGGCAGGACTCAAATAACGCACATACGATGGTAAAATCTGGTAATTACAGTTATGATCGTAAACAGACAACGGTGGCATTCACTAACTATGTACCATCGAAGTTACCTTGGTATATTTTACATCTAGTCGAAGCACTGGTAATTTGACAGGTAACTTCTGGGACGACGATGCTATCAAGTCTTATCTCCAAAAATTAATATTTAAGCAAAATTATTGGTTTGTTTATATAAACGATATTAGTATGATGACAAACACAACATGGTCACGCCGAAGAAATGCAAATTTCACATGAACCTAGCAATAATAATATCCGCACAAATTCTCGTAAAAGTATAGGTAGACAAAAACCCATTATTAGAATGTAGAGTGCATGAAATCGATAGATCAGTGAACTCTTAAAGAATCCTTCTTCTCTGACATACATAATCAGGCAATAGCAACATTAAACGAGTATATCAACTTCTGTGTTTGTCGGCACTTTGGCAAAGGACAACAAACTCCAAACAGCCAAGAATGAGCTTGAAATATTTCCTCTATTTGTCGATGGCGATAAATAAAAATTGTATTTGGACCAGTTCTTTGTCTAACAAGGATGAGAAAAAAAAATGTTTGGACTATTTGGTTTCGGTAAACAATGATATATTAATACAACAGCGTTTGTATTGGCTCCTATTTGTACGATAAATAGCCAGGGAATTCTATTAACATCCCACGTGTTTGATATAATTAGACACTGGTCTTTTAACTATAACCATCACTTTAAAAATCTCGCTGTGTCGAGTTCTGTTTACACGTTACGTAATGATATATGGCGCTTTGCCGATTGGTGGAACTGATTTACTTAAAGCCCTCTGTTAGCAACTATTAGAATGAGTCGAGTTACCTTCTCTTCGTGAATCACATATTACTATCGCTGGTCACGCGGGGGTAACCTACCTAGGTATATGCGCTACTGTCGCATGTATGTGAATACGGACCCCGGAAGTCGCTTTCTGGCAATATTTCAAAATCACTTGTAAAAGTACATTAACAGTTACGGTAAACATAACTGTAGGGGTAAACTGTAAAGTTAGATCTAAGGTGCGCTGACAAACATAGGAATATAGTGACAAATACTGTAAATGTAACAAACTAAATTCTATGAAGGTGGACTGGAAATACGGTAAAGGCTGATTGGCATATGTCGTTAAGTTGGCTTGGATAAAGACTGTAAAAACGAACTGTGAGCCATGGTAAAAGCATTCTGATAAAACGTAAAAAGATTGGCTGACAAATATTACAAAGATAGACTGTTATACATTACAGAGGCAGCTTAATAAATATCATAAAAATAACCCGATCAATTTTGCAGAGGATTGACTGGCACATATTGCAAAGGTAACCTGAAATATTGTTAAGGTAAAAATTGAAAGCGAGAAAGCAAAATAATAATATTAATAATAAATAAAATGGTTCACGGTAGGTCAGCAGGCAAGCAAGAGCAAGATAGTGTATTCATGAAATAATTTATGAAGCAAGAAAAATAAAAAGGCCATTAAACAGCACATAGCAAAATCATATTTTAGGATGACGTATTGCACACACACACACACACACACACACACACACACACACACACACACACACACACACACACACACACACACACACAGATAGATAGATAGATAGATAGATAGAGAGAGAGAGAGAGAGAGACTGAGGAAGAAAATAACAGATAAAGAGGGCTAGTAAGAAAAATGCAGATAGTTGAAGGACAGGAAAAGATAAATAAAGGGACAGATAGTTACGTGGAGATAAAGAGAGAGAGAGAGAGAGAGAGAGAGAGAGAGAGAGAGAGAGAGAGAGAGAGAGAGAGAGAGAGAGAGAGAGAGAAAGAGAAAGGAAGAGACCTAGACAAGGGTATATGGAAATATACATGCTGATAAAAACAGACATACAGAAACAGACTCACAGACACACGAAAATACGCCTGTTAATAAAAAATAAACAAAATATTTATTTTACATTACGGACACCCTCTCCGCCCACCCCCCTTCCCTCCCCTCAGCTGCTCGACGCGCAGATGAAGGCGCCACGAAGAGAAATTATAAAACAAACACGAAAATGACATTACCATACGCCAATGAGGGTAATGCGAGGGACATCCTGTGTTATGGTAGTTCCCTTGATTATTGTATCAAACCACATTTAGCAACAATTGAGCTTAATGAGCGTACGGTGCGTTTCCTTAATTAATATTCATGTTTAACCTGGTGATCATCCCCTGGCCTGATGAGCTAAGCAACCCTTTGTTGATTTCATAGTTCCGGTGGTAATTATTGCCTTAATGATGAGTCCATGTAGTTCTGTGCAAAAAAAAAATAGATATATAATATATGATATTCTGCCTCTGTATTGCTATATATATTGTAGTGTTATCTTTATTATGACCATTTTTGTTGTTGTTGTTAATATCATTATTTGAGTTACTATCATTATTCTTATCATTGTCATTACCTTAATATTTATCATAACAAGTGTAACCATAGTGTCTTCAGCATTAATATTATTACCATCGTTACTATCTAAGTGGATAGTCGTTTCAGAACGGCTTATTACCATTGTCTGAATTCTCGTAAACACCATTGTGTTAGCAAAGGTATGAAGATTAATGATACAAACTATAGTCAATCAGCCAAGCGGTAGTAACATTAAACGTTACTAATGAAACCGCCTTTTTTTTCTAACGTTCATAAAAGATAGACGTTAATAAAATCAATAACTAATATTAACTGTCCTTAACATAAATACCAAAAATGTGTGTTATGTATGTTATTTCTTCGTTTTTTTCTAATGTTGTAATGTTATTGTATTTTTTTTTTCTCTTATTTCTTTGTCATTTGTTTCATCGAAAGCATTTCATTTCTATCTTATTACATTTTTACTTCATCTCTTTAATTTCTTTTTATTCCACTTACCATTTTTTAAAAAAAAGACTTTTCTCCTCATCTACCAAAGTTGAGAAAGTTTACATGAAAACAAATGACCAATAAATAGCATCATGCACGGAATTTCTCACCCCCCCCCCTTTTAACGTTATTGACCCCTCCCTTCCCTTTAACGTTATTGATCCCCCCTCTCTTTAACGTTATTGACCCCCCCCCCTCTCTCACTCCCCCGTTGGCTATAATGTTATTTGAGTTTATGGCCGTGGGCACTTTTTTATAGATGTACATATTTAATATATATATATATATATATATATATATATATATATATATATATATATGTGTGTGTGTGTGTGTGTTGTGCTGTGTGTTGTGTGTTTTGTGTGTGTGTGGGTGTGTGTGTGTGTATGTCTATGTGTATGTGATGTGTATGTGTATGTGTATGTGTATGTGTATGTTGTGTGCACATGTTCTTCGTGTTGTTTCTTCTCTTCCACCTCGTTCTTCCGTTTTTATCACCCAAACGCTTCGTTCTTCTTCCGTTCTTCTATCCTCTCTCTTGTTCCTCCTTCCTATTTGTCGTAATATCCGGCTTCTGATTAATTTATCACTAAAGCAAACAAAACGAACAAACAAACAAAAAACGCAAGCATATATTCGTTTGAAAATAAACCTATAAAAGTTGTTTTGTTTTCAGTACTAATGTATTCGTTTTTGAATAAATGATAAAGACAGTCGTTGATGATATTTTCTTTATGGGTATTCACATGTGACTTATAAATATTGCAAGCCGATTTATATCAATGGGAAAAGGTGAAAGACCCCCTCCCCCCATCAGTCTTCTCCATCTCCCTCTCCTCCTCCCTCCCTCCTCCCTTCTCTTCTCTCTCTCTCACCTTTCCTCCTCTTCACTTTCTAACCTCCTCACCTATTTCCCTTTCTCCCGTCCTTTCCTCACACCTTTCTTCACCCCCTTTCTTCCTCTTCACTTCCCGCTTCTTTTCTCTTCTCCCCCACCTCCGTCCTCTTAACTCTTTTCACTCCCCCCTTTCCTACTTCTATTCCCATTCTCCCCTATTTCTCATTCACTCCCGCCCTCTCTCACATTCTCCCCTCCTCCCTTCCCACTCCTCTCTCCAAGTCATCCCCTCTCTCACCTTCTCCTTCCCTCTCTCTCCCCTTGTCCTCCCCTCTAACCCTTTGCCTTCCCTGCACTGGCGCGCCATTCTCGCCCTTATGCCCTCACCTGCTTTCCTCCCTTGTTTACCATCGACGCCTACACCCGCGCGGATCTGATGACATGCGCTGCCGTGGATCCCGTGAAGACCTCGCATTCTGGAAGTTTCAAGTGTATTTCTTAGTCATTTTTTTATTTTATTTTATTTCTTTATTCATTTGTTTATTTATTTCATCTTAGGTATATACAATATGTCTGTAAACCTTTACCACCCGTCCTTTTCTTCTCTCGATGCTGTCTCTACCAGCAGCACCACATCGACAACTCCGCCTACAGGTATAGCGTGGTGATTTGACCCCTTTGAGCTGACTGACCTTGGATGCTTCCGAACAATTAATGTTGTTTTCCCCTTCAGTGATAGTGACGTATCGACGCTTACTATGGTCGTTGCTTCAGTTTCTTTTCTTTGAGTGTGTGTCTGACATTTTACTGTTTCTTTTTCTTTCGTGATGGTATTATATTCTATATTAATCTCATAACTTTGCAAACTATCGCCCGAGTATGCAGTCCCCCGTTTCAATTAGTTCGGGTAAATTTTTTCATAATTATAAAAAATGGATGCCAAAAAGCTTACGAAAATTAATAATTCAGAGGGATGAATATTAAAGCAAATATAT
>NC_051424.1:20682202-20692202 GCF_015228065.2 Penaeus monodon
TTATCATTATCATCCTAATCGTTATTATCGTTATTATATCATTTTTATTATCATAAGTATCATTAGTATTTTCGGTGTTGCTATTGATACTATTATTGTTATTGTCACTATCATTATTACTATTACTGCTACTACAATTATCATCCTTTTCTTTCATCATCGTTATAGTTAGTGTGATTATTAGCACCAATATCGTTGTTATTGCTTTTCTAATTCTTATCATTATTGCTTTCATAATTAGCATAATCATTCTTATCATTATCATTGAAATAATTGTTAGTAGCATTATTATCATCATAATCTTTCATTTGTCATCATTACCATCAGTATTCTGCTTCCTAATTTTGTAATTACCTTCACTTTTGGTATAGTTGTCCTTTTCCAGACCTCTCCATCATTTTAATTGTCAGTCTACACTTAATTCACGACTGTCCGTTTAATTTCATGACCCGTTTAGGTTATGTAAATTTAACATGTACAGTTTGTTGTTGTTGTTCGTAATTTTTATGTGTATTCATTTATTCTATGAGTTGCGTGTATGTGTAATGTACTTTGCTATAACTTTTTACCGTTTATCTTTATTTGTTCTGGCAGATGTGTTATCAACGCTTCATTATTTTAATTCTGATATCACTATGTGGGGTATTTAATCACACGCCAAGGGTAAAGATAATAAGCTTTAATGGTTTTATTATCATTATTATTATTGTTATTATTATTGTTATTATTATTATTATTATTATTATTATTATTATTATTATTATTATTATTATTATTATTGTTATTATTATTATCATTATTCATTTATCTATTCACTTATTTATTTATTGCATGCTAGACCTGATTAAAGATTGTTTATTACCTTTAGATTTACTTTAATAAAAGACTTAACAATTTTTTTATTTTATTACGCTTCTGATTAATAAGTACAGATTTACTTCTTTATGGACATACTTTTGGATTACTTCACCTTATATAACCATAGACTTTATGAATTACTCTTCAGCTGTGCTTCAGATACAGACAAGAGCTGGATAGACTTTATAAATTACTTCTTGGGTTTATATGAGTTACAGATAAGTGCAGACTAGGGATTGTACCGAACTTACCTCCGTCACTTGCCTGGAAAACTGCTGCTGGACATAGTCTGTGTTTTTATATGTAATTCTCATTAATACTGCTTTCATTTAAGTCTCATTCGAAAGCCAGGAGGCTGTTTAACATATATTTTTCACAAGGACAGTCAGATCACGCTGGTATATTTGTGCTGTTTTAACTGATTGTCTTTCATAAGATCCTTATGTTTCCAACGCTGTGAACCCCACTTTGAAGACTTCTTGCATTGTTTACTTTAAACTTTGGTGATTTTAGCACGTTTCGTTGTTATCAGAGTACATTATTTGTTCCTTCCTCTCACTTCCCTCGTCGGCTCAGCTGTTTATTTATTTATTTATTTTTTATCTCAAGCTCCGCATAACTATAAGTTTTCAGTTCTTTGGGAAAGAAGTTTGGTCCTTAAGTGCGCTTCAAAAAATTTGCATCTC
Source organism: Penaeus monodon (assembly GCF_015228065.2). NCBI lineage: Eukaryota > Metazoa > Arthropoda > Malacostraca > Decapoda > Penaeidae > Penaeus > Penaeus monodon. The sequence goes on from NC_051424.1 coordinate 20,683,747, forward strand.
TCACCTGAACCTGATTTTGGTCGTGGTGTGAGCTGCTGTTGTCGGTTATTAAAAGGCTTAATGGGGGCGTGGTTGGCAAGGGTTCCCAGGGAGGAATTGGGGCGTCATATGTTCATATTGATGCCGTCGCACCTCGCTTGGATCACATACCACTATGGAAAACATAAACTACTAGTTTTAATGAACGGTAATTTACATATATGCATGACGTGTATATGACTAAAAGCTTCGTGATCAACATAGAAGAAATGGGTATATTCGCAAAAAATATAGAAAGTGTGCAGATCGATAACGAAAATGGTTACTCATTTGATACGACCAGTTATTATGATGATTATTGTCCGTATTATCACTGTTATCTGCAATGATAGCAATGATAAGAGGTATTATCATTCTTACTATCATTAATATTATCAGTGTTGCTAGCAGTAGTAGTACGAATGGTGGCATTATTATTACTACTTTTACCATAGTTGTTGTTATTTTGTTGTTTATTTTCATTATCATTATCATTTGTATTGCCATTTTTATTTTTAGTCTTGTTCTCATTGTTGTCATTATTTTTTTCATTATCATTATTCTCATAATTATCACTGTAATCATTATTGCTGTTATTATTGATATTATTATTATAATTATGATAATTATCATTACTATCATTATAAAAAATAATTATATTATCATTATTATTATTTTTTTATTTTTATTATTATTATTATTATTATTTATTATTATTATTATATTATTATTATATATTAATTATTATATTATATTATATATTATATTATTATTATTATTTATTATTATTTATTATTATTATCATTATTATTATCATCGTCATGATTGCAATTATTATTATTATTATTATTATTATTATTATTATTATTATTATTATTATTATTATCATTATTGTTGTTGTTGTTGTTTTTGTTATTATTATTATTATTATTATTTTTGACATCATTATCGTTAGCAGCATTATTATTACGTTTACTAATAGTATCGTTATCATTATCATTCATCATCACCATGAATGTTATTTTCAATTTATAATCTAATAAGATGCAATTTCATCCCAATTTATTTCCCCTTCATTGCGTTAACTTACATCATCTTTTCACTATGTAATCTTATAAGAACAGACTAGCAATTTTATTTTAATTTTCTTTCATTATTACTGCAAAAAAAAAAATTAATTGTGCAATCTAATAAGAACTTTAATCACAATTTCACCCCACATTTTCCTTCAGTTAATATCGCAAACTTACATTTTTTCACTATGTAAACTGATAAGAACAGAATTAATCACAATTTCATATTCATTTCGCTTCGTTGTTACCGTAAACTTACATAATATTTTCACTGTGTAAACAAATAATAATAAGAGAATTAATGACATTTTCGTTTTCATTTTCCTCCATTATAACAGCAAACTTACATCACCTTGAAGTTACCGATAAAGGAACACCTATTTCCGATTATTTGATCACCGACCGTTCGACGAAAATTTGGTTCGTTGGATTACACTCATTGCCTCATTTAGCCGTATGGGAAAGCAGGTGTTTTGCTCAGGTGTTCACTGTTATGGCTGTCGATTCATTTGCAACAATTTTTGTTCACTGGCTGTTCCTCGTGTTCTGCCATCAGTTAGCTAGTGGTGTTTCTTTTGTGGATTAAACTGTTGTGGATTTCTTTATACTTTTTTTTTGTTATATATATATGTATATATATATATATATATATATATATATATATATATATATATATATATATATATATATATATATATATATTTTGGCATAGGTGTTAAACGCCGAACCGCGGTCGATTAGGAAGGGCATCCAATTAGGCAAAGGTGGCACTGCCAAATATCCTCTGAAATAATGAATTGAGAGAGACCGATTTCTTGCAGTGGAATAAATGGCTGTTAAAAAAAAAAAAAAAAAAAAAAAAAAAAAAAAAAAAAATATATATATATATATATATATATATATATATATACATATATATACATACATATATATGCATATATAGATGCATGCGTATGTATATATATAAATACATCATTACAGACGAACGCTTTCAACATATGAAAAAAATGTAGAAACGTGATTAACCATCCAATATTCAGGCTCACCATTCGTCACAAATCCACTATGACGTCATTAAGTGAAAAAGAAGTCTAATTGGCTAAGCCGGTTTAGGGGAGGAGCCTACCCTGAATCCTGCAGTCGAAAAGGAGATTCGGGGTGATCCTTCCTAACAGTCAGATTTTTTATAGAGCGATGTAAAATAATAATAATAATAATAATAACAATAATAATAATAATAATAATAATAATAATAATAATAATAATAATGATAATAATAATAATAATAATAATAATAATAATAATAATAATGATAATAATAATGATAATAATAATAATGATAATAATAATGATAACAATAATGATAATAATAATAATGATAATAATAATGATAATAATAATAATAATGATAATGAAACAGAATAGATCAATGATGGTAGTAAAATAAGAATGCAGAATGAAAGATATAACAGAGAAAAATTAGAAGTGACAGATTACGAGTATTAACAGTGAGAGTAGATTACCTCTCCAGTTCAGGGAGGGAAATGGGAGGCCATGGAAAGTTCAAAGGTCACGAGCAACATAACGAAACTGCATGATTCATATCAGTTGAAATGCAATATCTGGTTATCATAAATTGCTGTGAGCTTTTCCTTATATCCGTCCGTTATATCCCTTATATCTGCATACCCGTCGTCTCATACTCTCTCTCTCTTTGTTTCTTTGTCATCTCTGTCTGTGTGTCTGCCTCTCTCTCTCTCTCTCTCTCTCTCTCTCTCTCTCTCTCTCTCTCTCTCTTCTCTCTCTCTCTCTCTCTTCTCTTTCTCTCATTCTCTCTCTCTCTCTCTCTCTCTCTCTCTTCTCTCTCTCTCTCTTCTCTCCCTCTTCTCTCTCTCTCTCTCTCTCTCTCTCTCTCTCTCTCTCTCTCTCTCTCTCTCCTTCTCTCTCCTCTCTCTCATCTCTCTCTCTCTCTCTCTCTTCTCTCTCTCTCTCTCTCTACTCTCTCTTCTCTCTCTCTCTTCTTCTTCTCTTCTCTCTCTTCCTCTCTCTCATTTTCTCTCTCTCTTATTCTCTCTTCTCTCCTATTTCCATTTTCCATCTTTATCAATCGTTCACGCTGTCATTCTCCATCGCTTCCTTTCTCCCTTTTCCTTTATTTTGTCTCAGGTCCTAAGAATGATAGGAAGGGAAGGGATGAGGAGGGGAAGTGAAAACGAGAAAGCAGTCCGAAGCGAAAACATGAGAAAGAGAGGGGAAAGGAGGGGAAAGGAAGGGGAAGTAAAAGGGAAAAAGGCCAAACAAGTGAAATATTTCAGTATGTTTCAGAGACAATAGTTTCAGCAGACTTCACAGACAAGTGTTCTAAAGTGTTCGGAGTGTTCCAGAGTGTTTCAAAATGTTTTGGAGAGTTTCATACTGACTGGGTGCTTTTCATAATGTTTGGGAGTGTTTCATGATGTTTGGGAGTGTTTCATAATGTTTGGGAGTGTTTCATGATGTTTGGGAGTGTTTCATGATGTATGGGAATGTTTCATAATGACTAAGAGTGTTTCATAATGTTTGGAAGTGTTTCATAATATTTAGGAGTGTTTCAAAATGTTTGGGATTGTTTCAGAGACAACAATTTCAAAGAGCCTCAGAGACAATTGTTTCAGTGTGTTTCAGAGATAATTGATTCAATGAAACTTACTTCTAGTCGACTGTAATGTATGGAAATGTGGAAATATTTGTAGACGCCCGATTTTTTTTTCTTTTTTTTTGCAATCGATACTTTAGGAATACTTATAGTTTCGTCTCGTTCTTTCTTTTTTGTATTTTATCTTTATTTCATATTATTTTTTAAAAATTCAATATCGTTCTGTTTTCTTTCGTATTTCTTCCCTCTATCTTACATTCTTCTCCTTATCCAATTCCTTCTATTTTATCTTATCATTTTAACTTTATCATCATCTCTTTTTATATTTTTTCTCGGGCTTCTTCTTTTTTCCCTGTCTATATCTCTTCACATCTCTTCTTCCTTTCTTTATTTACTCTCTTACCTGAAGTGAATTATTCTTCTTTATTTCATTTCCTTATTACTTTAACTTTTATCTCTCACCTATTTACGTATCTACCCCTTTTTCTCTTTTTTTTCCTCCTTTCTTCGTCTTCCTATCACACTTTCTCCAACAATGATTAACTTCTATTGTCTCACTCTATGTTTTAATCTTTTCCCTGTCTACCTCTTTTCACTATCCTTCCCTTCCTTCTTGCCCCCCTTTCTCTAACAATTATCAACATTATCATTCTCTATTGTCTTTCTCTGTCCGGCTTTCCATCCACTTTCATTTATTGTTTCTGGTGTCCTGTTCTTGTCAATAAACTATCAACATTCTTTTATTGTCTCCTTTTCCTTGCTCGCTGCAATTATCGACTCTGATAGTGGTTATCATTCTTAAACATACACTTTTTAAAATTAACTATACACCTATCAATCATAACGATACAGCTGTTAAGTTTAATTATAATTATTAACCTTAACCTTAAAGTTATCAACCTCAACTATACAGTTATCAATAACCATTCAATTAACATGTTTAACCATACAATTACTAACCGTAGAATTATATATCTTAGCAGACAGGAACCTTAACCATCCAGTCATCATCCGTAGAATTATATATCTCAAACATAGCTATAGAATTTAAATCTTAATCATAAGTTATTAGACTTAACTATATATTTACCAATCTTAACCTTAAAGTTATGAACCTCAACCATACAATAATTAGTTATAACCATACAATTATCATGTTTCACCAAACAATCATCAACCACAGAATTACGGATCTCTACCATACAGTGACTAACAATAAATATACAATCATCAACCGAAGAATTACAGACAGCCATTTACCAACCTTAACCATACGCTCGTCAATTATAGAACCACAGATTTCAACTATAGAATAACTTTAACCACACAACCACCAGCTTCAGAATTATAGATCTCAACCTTAAACCATCCAACCATCAACCTTCCAAAGCATCAACTCTGACCACATGGCCTGCACCTGTCCACCACTCACTTCATCATCTCCGAATTTGCATCTTCATCCAAGATGCATTTCTACTCACATCAATATTCACGAACTTCCCAATCCAAAAGACTATTAAAATACATGAGATTTTTTTTATTATTATTAATCTAGACGTTCGGGAGGATAAATAAGCTTATTGACCTCGTATGACCTTTCGATCAACAGGATGCGAGGACGTATGATTTCCTCGCGTCAGTTATCTTGCCATTTTTGTCTTAAGGGGGGGGAGGGAAGGATCACGTGATTATGTGCTGGTAGCGTTAAGTTGATTATCATATTAATTCAAGTAATTATTATGCCTTATGTCGATGATGTTCAGAGTGAAAAATATAATATCCCGTAACCAAAATTAATAATAGTAATTGCAATTTCCATTATCTCTTGTTCACAAATATAATGATGAATATGTGCAGTATGCATAGGGATAGAACTAATATAAACAGCAATATATATATATATATATATATATATATATATATATATATATATATATATATATATATACACATATACATACATATATATATATATATATATATATATATGTATGTATATATATATATATATATATATAGTGTGTGTGTGTGTGTGTGTGTGTGTATGTTGTGTGTGTTGTGTGTGTGTGTGTGTGTGTGTGTGTGTATGTATGTATATATACATATACACACACACGCATATATATATATATATATATATATATATGCATATGTATGTATGTACACGTGTGTGTGTGTGTGTTGTTGTATATATATATATATATATATATATAATATATATATATATATATATATATATAATATAGTATGTATGTATATATATATGTATATATATTATATATATATATATATATATATATATATATATATATATATATCATAATCTGAAACGATATAAAATTAAATGCAGCTTCAGTGTTTAATAATTTGCCATTTCCGAGACTATAACTTGCGGTTTCCAAACCTTTTAATCTATTGAGCACCGTTTTCTTTTCCGTGATCCAGAAAAGGGTGCAATATATTTGCAATTAAGTAATGGTCAGTGCCAGTTTCTTATCTGGGAACGAATAAAACAAATCAAGTTTCCTCTTGCAAAATTCATAAGCTGAACTTATATTGTTCGCACGTATATCACAGCTACTATTTCATGACAAATGGGGCACCTATTTCACCGTTATTAAAACATATTTCAAACCTGAAGGGTCATTTTCATTAAGGACCAACGTAACTGGCAGACCCAAACAGACATGCATGCACTTACACTTACATGCATACGCATACAAATACACAGGAATATATGTATATAGGAATATAGATATACATATAACACACACACACACACACACACACACACACACACATATATATATATACATATATATATATATATATATATATATATATATATATATATATATATATATATATATATATATATATATATATATATATATATATATGTGTGGTGGTGATGTGTGTGTGTGTGTTGTGTGTGTGTGTGTGTGTGTGTGTCTGTGTGTGTGTGTGTGTGTCTGTGTGTCTGTGTGTTTATGTGTGTGTTTGCCTCTTGCAAGTTTGACCAGTCACAGCCTTTGTTTATATATATATATATATATATATATATATATATATATATATATATATATATATTTATATATATTTATGTATGTATGTATGTATGTATGTATGTATGTATGTATGTATGTATGTATGTATGTATGTATGTATGTATGTATGTATGTATGTATGTATGCGTAAATATAGGTTTGTGTGTGTGTGTGTGTGTGCGTAGAGTATGTATGTGTGCATGTAAATACGATGTATAAGTCTTTTCCGATTTTCAATCCAATTGCACATAGCATTATTAAACCTCTGCAATAAAGAGCGAAAAACCCGCAACACATTAAAGTCATCCCTCCCTGTACCCGCGCTGCGAGAGATCCTTCCACTCTTCCTGCTATTAATAATTAATATGTACTGTACCGTGATTTTCAAGGATAATTAAATAGCATCATTTTTACAGTTTGTTTTCACTCAAGTCTGAGTGAAAGACACGCGAAACACTTATGTTGGTTTAGTAAAGAAAAAAAAAATATGCGTGTTTTATAAATACACTCACAGACACACACTCTTCCTGCTACACTGGATATCCCCTCTAGCTATTGGTACACATATCATTGCATGTGTAGGGCGAGGGACAGTAATGTACCGTAAATTCTCAGCCTAGAATATAACCTAACTATAGTTATCAACTCACGTGGTCGATCTCGGGAGGGTGTATTTATTTTAATCAGAAGGTGATAAATGATATGAGATAAAGCGATTTTTATTAAAGTAAATGTGGAACAGAGGCAGTTGGAGAGCAATATACCGTTGTTCTAGATTTACATTTACATTTTTAGAATGAAAAGAATATCATGCTTAATCATTTTTTTCGACAAAAGTTTTAGCAGTTAAAAAATTGAAGGCATGATATATATTTTTTTCTTTTTACTCTGAAAGCAGGTGGACGCATTACTAATCTAGATAAACAAGGTTTTATGTAATTACTATTATACTAATATGAAAAATGACTTGCTATCTGTAAGGTATATGATGACTTTTTTTTATCCTTTTTTTCGTTTGTCTTCCTTTCCTCCCCTCCTTCTCTTCGCACTCTTTCCTTTCCTCCCCTCCTCCTCTCCCTCCTCTTCCTTCTCTTCCTCCACTCTCCGTTGCTCTCCTCTTATTCTTCCTTCTTTTCTTTCCTCCTCTTCTCCCCCTTCTCTTTGCCTCCCTCCTCTTCCTTCTCCTCTTTCTCCTATTCCTCCGCCTTCTTCCTTTCATTTTCTTCTCCTCTTTATTTTCCTCTTTCTCTTAATATTTCTACTTCTTCTTCCTCCTTTTCTTTTCCTCCTCCTTCTCCTTGCTCCTTTCCTTTCCTCCTCCTTCTCAACTTTCTCCGTCATCCTCTTCCTCCCCTATCCTTCTCTTCCTTTCACGTTCCCTTCTGTTTCCCCTTCTCCCCTTCCTTCTCCTCCTTTTCCTCTTCTCTGCCTCATCACCTCTGCTGTTCTTCTTTCTCCTTCCTCACTCTACATCTCTCTCACTCCCTCCTCCTCTTCCCCTTCAAACCCCTCCTCCTTCTTTTCCTCTTCATCCTCCTCCTCCTCCTCCTCCTCCTCTCCTCCTCCTCCTCCTCCCTCCTCCTCTTATTCCTCTTCCACGTCCTTCTCATCCTCCTCCTCCTATCACTCTTCAAACTCTTCCTCCTCCTTCTCCTCCTCTTCCTCGTCATCCTCCTCCTCCTC
>NC_051424.1:20712202-20714702 GCF_015228065.2 Penaeus monodon
ATGTCATTCGCATTGACAAATTGTAACATGTCTACATTTGAGGATTGGACACTGACTGACTGCTTTTACTCACACACACACACACACACACACACACACACACACACACACACACACACACACACACACACACAAACAAACACATATAGATAAACGTAAACACACATAAACACACATATACATTATCAACACACACACATACACAAGACTGAATTTAGGAATCATTTTCCTATTAGACTCGTTTCCCTTTATCAGTCTATTAATATTATTATTATTGTTATTATTATTATTATTATTATTATTATTATTATTATTATTATTGTCATTATTATGATTATTTGCTAGTCTGTTTTAGCTTTAATCAGGTAATGACTTTATTATTATCATTTTTTTAAATTTTATAGTTAAATAATTGAACTGTTTAAACTTTTTTTGTATTAATCTGTTAAATAGTTTTTTTTTTTTCTTTTTTTTTGCCCTTCACTTATTTCTTATTTTCACTGTGTACCTTCCATTCATCTGTTCTCTTTTCCTTCTTCTTCATCTTCCTTTCTTAGTCTTTTCGTCCGTGCCATTTCTTCTCTCTCACTTTCCACAATTCGTCATTCCATTTTCCTCTCTTTCTGTTATCTCCTTTCCCCCCTCTTCTTTATCTTCCTTTTCCTCACTTTCTGTTATCTCCCACTTCCCTCTATTTGTTATCTTCCTTTTCCTCTCTGTTATCTCTTTCTTTCTCTTTTTGTTATCTTCCTTTGTCTTTCTTTATGTTCTTTTCCCGTCTTTTCTCTTTTATGTTATTTTCCTTTTCTCTCTTTCCATAATCTCCCTTCCCCCTCTTCTTCTCTCTTCCTTTTCCCGCTTTAAGTTATCTCCCTCTCCCCTCTTTCTGTTACCTCTCTTCCCTTTCGCTCTGTTATCTCCCTTTCCCCCTTTTGTTATCTCCCTTCCCCTTCTTTCTGTTATCCTCTTTTCCTATTTTTCTGTTATCCCCCTTTCACCGCTTTCTTTTATCTGACTTTCTCCTCTTTCTGCTATCTCCTTCTCCTCTCTCTCTGTCATTCCCCTCTCTCCTCTTTCTGTTATCTCCCTTTCCCCTCTTTCGTTATCTTCCTTTCCTCTCCTCTTGTTAGCTCTATTTCTTCTCATTCTGTTATCTCCCTCTTCCCTCTTCTGTCGTCTTCCTTCCCCCTCTTTTATACCCACCCCCCCTTTTCTTCATTCTCCAACGTTACCCCCTTTCTCTTCCTCTTAACTCTTCTTTTATCCCAATTACATCTTCCTTCTCTTCTCCCTTCTTCCTTTCTTCGTCTTCCCTTCTTCCCTGTGCCATCTTCCTCTTCCTCTTCCTCTTTCTCATCCCTGTCTCTTCCATTTTCCTTCTCTCTTTCGTCTGTTTCCTTGTGTCATTTCTCCCCTATTTTTCTCTTGCTGGTTTCGCCCTCTGTGCACAGAATGGTCAATTCAATACTTGCAGAGTCACGAATCTTGCAGCAGTTTCAAGTATTGCAAAGGTTGCTCACTCACATGAAACATATTCAAACAGACATGTAGGTAGACATTCAGACATACGAACGTACACGCTTGCTCTCTTTCTCTCTCTCTCTCTCTCTCTCTCTCTCTCTCTCTCTCTCTCTCTCTCTCTCTCTCTCTCTCTCTCTCTCTCTCTCTCTCTCTCTCTCTCTCTCTCTCTCTCTCTCTATCTATCTATCTATCTATCTATCTATCTTACTCTCTCTCTCTCTCTCTCTCTCTCTCTCTCTCTCTCTCTCTCTCTCTCTCTCTCTCTCTCTCTCTCTCTCTTTCTCTCTCTTTCTCTCTCTTTCTTCTCTCCTTTCTATTGTTTTCTTGCACAGAAGGGCGTGATAAATCAAGATTGTGTTGCTTTACATAAATAAATTTCAAAATGCGGGTTTATAAATGATATACATTTCAAGATATATATACCCTCCACATGCAACAATCAAGAAATAGTATGTATATATAGATTTGTTTCCCTGTACGTGTGTATGAGTTTGTAAGACTGCTTATGATGTATGTATGTGAGCATATATACAAATCTGTACAAAGTAAACGTGTATTGTGTAAGTGTTCAATTGTGTGTATATATGTGTGTGTTTCTGTGTGTGTGTGTAGGTACATATCTGTGTGTGTGTGTGGGTGCATATCTGTGTGTGTGCGTGGGTGCATGTCTGTGTGTGCGTGGGTGCATATCTGTGTGTGCGTGGGTGTACATCTGTGTGTGTGCATATCTGTGTGTGTGTGTGTGGGTGCATGTGTGTGCTGTGTGTGTTTGTGTGTGTGTGTGTGTGTGTGTGTGTGTGTGTGTTTGTTTGTGTGTGTGTGTGTGTGTGTTCTCTGTCTGTCTCTGTGATTGTTTATATGTGTATGTGCAAAATAAACGATACAATTATATGCAGTAAAATAGCGATCACGTTGAATTAAATGCAAATTACTCCAAAAGAACAAAGGAAAAGGGAACAAAAGATATAGAGCGATGTAC
>NC_051424.1:20727202-20729702 GCF_015228065.2 Penaeus monodon
GTTATATATCATTCCACCGAATGTGCTGGCGATTTTCACTGTACTGTCGAAGTATCTGCTGATCGCCTGGGAAATGTTACATGGCGGTAATATGAGAAAATTAGAAAAAGATGCAGCGTTTGATCTTGTGAGTTTTCCGCCCTTCCATATGAGGTTTAGCAGGAAGCCTCTGGAATACTTATGCTGCATGAAAGAATTCATTATATAGGTAACCTCAGCCTCGGGAAATTCAGGGTTGCCGATCCTCAAGGCTTCCGAGGGAAAAGACAATTACAACCACAGATTTTGTTTCATTGCTGTGGGCGGAGTAGTGGTGGATATAATCCTCTTTATTAGTAGGATTTCTGTATACAGAGAAACGTAGGCTGTCGTCACTCCGATGGATCAGAGTGTCCAGGAAAAGTAATTTCTGATCCTCTTCATCCTCCACGGTGAAATGGATTTTCTGGAGCTGAGCTGCGTCAGTGTATGATGTAAGCACTACCTTCTGGGGACAATGACGAGGACATCATTTAGTAATAAAGCCAAGTAGATTTTTCTGTCGGTTATATCCATGTAATGATCCCCCTCTAGCGTCTCCATGAAGAGACAGGCTCAGAAAGTGGTGCTTCAGCATCTATCATTGAACTGGTGACCCTCTCGACTGCGGGTACATGGGTAAATAGGAATTTCATGTCAAAACTAGCCATCTTATTATTTCTGCACCCACAACTCTGAAGACTTCTGATGTGGTCCCCGGAGTTCTTCAGGTGGGAATCACTGATGACCCCCATAACGCATGAGAGATGTTCAGCCAAATACTTAGCCACACGATGTTGGGAGCGCTGCCAATACCAGAAGTGATCGGTGTCATCGGTACGCCTGGCTTGTGTACCTTTGGGAGACCTCTCATGGACGGGTTGCGGGGTCCTCCTCCAGCAGGTGAAGTAGACGGTTACTTTTGGTTGAATCCAGGAATAAATGTCTCGCCTTCTTCTTGAACATAACAGCTTCCATCTTCCCATCTCACCTTTCGTCACTTTCCTGTAAACGAAAGCATCGCGAAGCATTGTGAAGATATCTATTCTCATTAGTTTTCTACACACACACTAATAGATAGTGATATATTAACGAAATCATATACTTAGCATAAAGGCCCATATAAATGATTAGTGAGAGTTTTACATATAATATTTTGTTATTCAAATATCCAATTGCCTTACAGTCAACTCAGCTACCAAAAATGGACATGGATTATGAATATGAAGAGGCAAAGTACGTTCACAATGGGAAATCTTAAATGATTAACTGGAAAGCGTCGACATTTCCCGTAGATTGTATTTATGTCCGATGCTGTCCTATGCAAATGAGCCAGCCGCGGCAGATCCATTAATTTATGCAATCTTGAAAACATGAGACGAATGATCTAATATTCTTATAATTAATTCAAATACTATTAAATGTACCATAGAGACAAACTGGTATCCTCAGTCAGTTTTGTAAATTACAATTTAATTACTTCATAGTGCTAAGTTGAAAAAAATTGTTATGTAGATAATCGGTCTCTGATATGAATTAATTACATTGAAAGTGATATTCAAGCACACAATCACTTGTAACTATCCATCAGCCTCTCAATGCATTCCTGGTAGATGTGGGCGAGTAATCTACTTTATTCTAGCAATACTAAAACAATCACTTTATCAATCCGAAGAATTTGTGAATTTAGTTTGGCTTAGTTTAGTTTAACTGAAAGTATTCACTTAATATTAGTAACTGGGCCACCTCCAATGCTTGCTTCCTCTCAATAACAATAACACCTACATGTAACAATATTCATTCTTTGTCTAAAAGGGCAAATTGATCGATTTAAAAAGGATTCGTCAATTAACAATTAAGTGGTGAACCTGTTGATGAAAAACAAATTAATATGCAAAATTGCACTATAATGCTGACCTGAAAGCAATATCCACAATTTCACCAGTTTCAGTAAAAGCACAGAGTTGCATAGGTTGCATTACAGTAGTCGATATGCTGCAAATACGTAACTAGATATACGTATGGCAAGATGAATCTTTCTTTTGTGAAATTCAGCGAGAGCCTGGGCTAACAAGAATTCTTCACGAGAAATATCTAACCACCAAACTATCAAAAATAACTGATGATGGCACAATATTGAAGATCAGGGAGACAACAACCTTGCCATGAGATTACTACATGATTACAGGCCAGCTAATATAGTGCGTCCAGTCTCACGAAAGAAAGAAACGGAAAAAAAGGCAACTCACCGTGGATACTGGCAGGCACCGATTCACCAAGGATCTTTTTATTGTAATCAGATGACTTAATACTTACCTTCCCTATATGTCTGGTATCGTTAAAGCTGATCTAATTATACAATTTTCGGTCTTTTATTACTTTATACTATTTTTTCGTTAAAAAAGAAAGAAAGAAAGAAAAACACAGCGAATCGGGATTCTCCAGATGATAGTGGACAAAGAATACTGCGCTGACTTCTTTC
>NC_051424.1:20734702-20742202 GCF_015228065.2 Penaeus monodon
ACCATATGAGTAGTACCTGTTTGACAATACTTAACATATGTCTTCTCTCGTATTTTGACGATTGACCCAGCATAAAAAAGTATAAGAAAGCTAATTGATTAGTGACAAAGTTTTATACCATATTATAACTTACCTGCAAATTCATAGCCTCTTAATTCGTGATTTACTAAAAGTAGTTGGAAAATCAGGAGTACCAATAGTTTCCTAGCATTAACTATATTTCAAAAAGTTTCATTGTGTCAGGATGTTCAGCATAATTTTCTATGATAGTTTTCCGTGTAATTATACATATGCTTTTTTCTCGTACCATCCACTCCATACAAAAGAAGGTATTGCCACCTCGTTGTTCCTCCGTGACCCCGTATCTGTAACCCCCAGTTCCTAGATGGAGAGATCGACTTCCTGCGTCGTTCGTTCTCCAAACTAGGCACGGTGTGCCTTCTACCACAACTCTTCTCTTAAATAGACTCCTCATCTGCCCGTCCTCAGCCTGCCATACACTGAGGAGATCTATTCTGTTCGTTGCCCTCTTCACCCTCTCAACTGCAGGCTGATTGTCCGCCAGGTGAACACTCCCCGCTAGCCCTCCCTCTTCCTCGAAGGTGACCTCTCTTCGATTAGGTTTACCTGTCCCCTCCTGTCCTGTGCTCAGTAACGCATTCATCACTCACATCTTCACATCTCGTCACTCTTCACTCGCACTCACAACACCATTTCACCCAACGTTTCACGAGGCATCGGGGGTCATCACTCATCCCAAATCTCATCACTTATTCATCCCCGACGCCCACAGCCCCACACGCCGCCCATTTCGGCCGCTGTAAACATTCGGCCGTAATGGCGAGGGCGTCATCTGAGCAGATCACGGGCGGATTAGCGATTGGGATTTGAGGGAGATTTACCGCCTCATATTTTCGACTCGGGCACGGCAGTCGGGGGAGGGGCGGGGGGAGGGGAGGAGGGAAGGAGTGAAGGAGTGAAGGAGTAGCGGGAATGAGAGAGGGGAGGATGAGGATGAGAGAAGGAGAGAGGGGAGGGGGAGGAGGAGAGGGAGGGAGAATATACACACATTTATATATGTGTGCGTGTGTGTGTGTGTGTGTGTGTGTGTGTGTGTGTGTGTGTGTGTGTGTGTGTGTGTGTGTGTGTGTGTGTGTGTGTGTGTGTGTGTGTGTGTGTGTGTGTGTGTATACAGTGTCCAGTAAGGAGATCCTCAGAAAAATCGGATCAGAGCGCGAAAACTCAAAACCTTCGCACACGCAATCCGTAAAGATACATAAGAAAATCTTAGCTTAAGTGATAAAATAGAAGGCAAACAAGTCCAAGAAATACAATTCTTAACAATGTTAAACAAGCACTTCGATGCCTCCATGACAGAGCCCGACAACAAGAAACATGGCGCCAAGTAGTTCGTTAACACCGCATCGGTGAGGCACAGATATATATATATATATATATATATATATATATATATATATATATATATATTTATATATACAGACACCCCCACATACCACTACAATATATTTTATATATATATATATTATATATATATTATATATATATATATATTTTATATATATATATATATATATATATAAATATATATTACATACACACACCACACACACCAACAATATATATATTATATATATATATATATATATAATATATATTTTATATAAAATATATATATCGCGCGGGGCGCGCGCGTGTGGGGTGTGTGTGTGTGTGTGTGTGTGTGTGTGTGTGTGTGTGTGTGTGTGTGTGTGTCTGTGTCTGTGTATCATGTAAACACAAATAGAGGGATGTGAATATCGGTTAGAGTCTTTTATAAGACTGAAAGCTAACCAATATCCCTATAATTCCCAATATCCAAATTTAAGGCAGTAATGAGAAATCTAATAGAATTAAAAGAACGATCAAGCAGTCGGAAGCAGATAATCACACTGGAGAACAATATTAAAAAATGAGGGAAATAAAAAGAGAAGCTATACGAGTAAAATTTTCATCTTATACATTTTCTTGCACTTGCGAATGATGCCTAACTTAGATGAAATTGCCCGGTCCATATTCGTAATGTGTTATTCAAAAGTGAGCTTTGAATCAAAAGTTACGCCTAAGACCTTCCGATTATCCACTGAAGTGATTAAGACTCCATTAATCAGCAGACTTGGATGCTGAGGCAACTGCGTTCTTAACCGACTCACAATAATTGCCTTACACTCGGTAGGATTTAATTCCATGCCCCACCGAGAGCACCAAGATTGAATATCATCATGTCTAAAAGTGAGACTGTCAGCTTTCTATTTACTTGGTTGATAGAGAAGGGTTATCATAAAACAGAGAAGTTATCATCAGCATATGCCGACATTTTATTAGTAATGCCCAGCCACATATCACTTATATATAAAATGAAGAACAAAGGGCCATGAACATTACTCCGAGAAACCCTGAAAACGAGCTAAAATTACCATCAACATGAACACGCTGCTGTCTATTAGTCGGAGGTTCAGTTAAAATACTGTCTGCAACTTAAAATATCTCAGGGCTATGATTAACAATGTAAAATGCTGCACTGAAATCCAGAGAGACAAGCCTTGACTCTCGACCCTTATCTAAAGCAGACTGCATTTCATGCACCAATATAAGCAATGCAATATTGCAGCTGAGTTCCTTTCTAAAACCAAACTGAGTCTCTGCAAGAAAAGGTCTCAAATATACAGGAAGACGTTTGACCAGTAAACGTTCAAAGGTCTTAGATAAAATTGGTCAGTAGGTGAAGACTGTAGTGGGCCCTTGTGAATAGGGGGAACATTACCAAAGCGCCAGTACTCTGAAAGTGACCCTCGACGAACTAGAAGGTATAAGATTACAACTATTTAAAATCAAAGGAAATAAGCTGCCACCACATCCACAGGAGCATCTGCTGCTAGGCAGAATGCTCCTGAAGTAAAGGCTCAGGCACGCCCTTTGCCCAGGCAAAGGAATCCTGAACCTGTCCAAAAGACTCCAGCTGCAACAACATCCACAGGGGCCTCCGCTGCTAGACAGAATGCCCCTGAAGCAAAGGCTCAGGCCGTCCTTTGCCTAGGCAAAGAAATCCTGAACCTGTCCAAGGGAAACCTGTGGAAACTAGTTCCACAGGTAAACAACCATTAAAAAGGTACTCCCAGGATCCTGGAAAGGGACAGCCTAAAGGTGTGAGGCAAACCTTGACCACAGGTGCTGCCAAACACCTTATGAAGAAATAATCTAAAGAACTGGATACCCTAATCCAATGGAACTGTCAGGGAATTCATGCAAAATGGGAAAAACTGCAACATCTGATAGCTTCATGGAACCCATTTTTGTGTATGCCTACAAAGTTTTCCCGGGGAAAATGTCCATTTTCCTGAGGGGATTCCAATTTTCAACCCCTTATGGAACCTTTGACAATGGCCCTCAGGGAAAGGGAGTAGCAGTAAGGGTTATTTCAAGATTTTCCCCCTTCTGGGCCTTTCCCCCTGCAGAAAAACACTGCAGGTAAAGGGGTTTTTGAAATGGGCTTGCCCACACCTTAAATTTTTGCTTTCCATTACCTTCCCCCAACAAAATTTCTCAACATTAATGTTTTGGGAAAAGACCCTTTTTGGGCAGTTGCCACACCCTTTTTCTACTCTTGGGAGATGTTAAAAGGGTCGGCATCCCCTTTGGGGAACACTTTGTGAAACCCCTCGAGGGGGGGGCCTTGGAGTCCTTTTTTTTAAAAGAGTAGATCCCTTTTTTTAAATAAAACAATGACCTCCCCCCACATTTCCAAATTAAAAACGGGGCCCTTCTCCAATATAGCCCTTTAAAATAGGCTCCCCTTTATTCACATTTAAAAATTCATTTGGCGGGCCCTGGAAGACTTGTTTGGAAGGGGAAAACTTTCCAATATTTTTGGGGGAGGTGAAGGTATTCCGGGCCAAATGGAGTGCAAGAGGGCGATTTGGAAATGAGGCTGGAATTTTTTTTGGATCAACTGCATTATTGCAAGGATCTGGAATGTTTTCCAGTGCTTCAAGATGCTGTTAAAAACCTAAACATAAAGAATTCACCTTGCGCAAAAGCACCAAATTCCGAAAAGTAGCGGCCATTACCGTCGACCTCCTGTACCAGGGGGGCCCGATGGGGTCCCAACCCAAGCTGTCAGAGCAAAAAAAGTTTCCCATTAAGGAAAACTGAAACGACGCCCCAGCTTTTGTAGCCTTGATAAATTTCCCAAAAAAACCCAAAGCCAAAGGCCGGGAACGTGTTAAAGGAGGCTAGACGGACGTCGGGGGGGCCAGTAGTCCCCCTTTCGTTTAAAACTCGGGGCCCCCCCTTAGCATGGGTATGGGACAGGTGTGTAAGATCCCCGGGAAAGAGCATACCATGTAAAACCTGCTCTGAGATAGTGGCATAATCACACAGCTCATTTGCAAAATTTTTTTTACTAAAAAATTTCCAGGGGAGAGATCTCCTCGGGAGCATCTTCCCACTGCTCGATTCTCCCTTTTCGGGGGGAAAAAAAGAAAAACACCCAGGTCGTTTTTTCAGTAGGACTCCCAGCAGAATTTTCCATACAACTTCCCATTTTTGCGCAAGGGGGGGGGACCTGCTTTGTTTTGCAGCTCTCCCGTAAGACGGGCCCCAGGAAGTGACGGTTTTCCATACCAAATTATTCATTTCCCCGAGAGCTCCCAGAAGTTCCTGTTAGACCTTTTTTAATAGGATCTATGGGAGAGGGCACATTTGCCTCCACTGGAGAGAAGCTATAATCATTCCTGTTCCAAAACCCCTGGAAAAGATGCTTCCGCCCCAGGAAAACAGCCCAAATTTTCCCTAAACCAGCTGCATCTGAAAGGAGGGAAAAAAAAAGGTCAATTTTCAGGTTGACATGGCTGAGGGAAAAAAAAAAACATGTTGCCCCCATATCAATATGGTTTTAAAAAATTAAAGGGATAAACCACAGACCCATTTGGTGAGGAGGGAAAAATGCTATAGGGAAATTTCCTTCGCACAGCGACGTCACTTGATAGCAGTTTCTTTGCCTTAAAAAAGGCTTACGATACTACTTGGAATCAGGGGCATACTCATGAAGCTGTATGACTTTGGGGTTTAAAAAGGGAAACATTACCTATTTTCATAAAAAGTTCCCTTTTGTGACAGGTTTTTTTTAGAGTTCGGGGGGGAAAACAGTTTTTTTAAACCTGGAAATCAGTGGGGGGGTCCCAAAAGGGGATGTTTTAAGGTGCCCCCTTGTTCCCAATCTGTACTGGGGTTTTTTTTGGGGGGGGGTTTTCACTGTGGAGTCCCTTAGGCTGAGAGGGGGAGAACCACCTTTTTCTTTAAACCCCGGGGTTTACAGGGAAACCTGATTTACTACACGAGATAAAAAGGGTTTCCAGGATCTCCAAAATCCAGTTTGGGTTTTTCAACCCCCTTTGAGGATGGGCCGATCCTATGGTAGGAAAATGGGGAAACTTGTAGAAGAACTTAATTTAAGCCCCTCACAAAGGGGTTCTGGCTTTTGGGAAATTTCCCCCGATTCCCCCCTTGGACTAATCAAGTCAAAGCGGGTTTTGGGGTGGGAAATTGGGGAAAGGGGGAGAGATCTGAAGCGAAGTCAAGAGAGATTTCTTAAAGCACATTTTAATTCCCAAAAGGATGGGACGAAATATTTACAGAGGGTTCAAAATCTAAAAAAGGGGGTTTGTGGGTTTGCGCAGTGAGCAAAGGGGGGCCCTGAAATCGGGCCCAGTTTTTTCTCTAGCACCTCGATTTTCACCCCGGGAGTTCATGCCACCTTACACCCTTTTAAGTTTGGATAGAATTTATGAACCTTTTCTATTGGAATTTTGGGGACTCTCGAGTGCCTTGAAAAGCAATAAAGAGTTTAAACCCCTAAAACACCCAATAGTGAGGGAGGTTAAAGATTGGTTTTGCACTGAGTCAACACTTAAAAAGAAAACTCTGTGTTGGGTCCCAAAGCGAAATGTTGGTGTCAGTGGGAATGAGGAGCTGATCAGAAGCCAAGGCAGCTGCCGCTCGCCTTGTGATGTTTCGTTTTCCCTCCCACACCCCGACCTGAAACCCCATCGGGAGTTTCTTGCGAAAAAATGGAAGGAACAATGGGGGCATTCCCCAAAAAAAAAACTGGGGAGAGATTAGAGGCCTTGGCATTTTGGGGCCCTAGAAATCCATCCCAACCGATAAGTGGAATTTTCTTTAAAAAGGTTTAAGAATGGGGCCCCACAAGACTGACTAGGGGCCCGTTGAGGGCAAAAAAATAAAGCCTTTGTGAGGGATCCCAAAGACCCTTAACAATCGCAAAATGTAGGGGGAAAGATGTGCAACATTCCCTCGGGACCAAAGACGTATGTATTGCCTCCCCCATATACACTGAAGAATGTTTTGGGGGGAGGTTTGGGGGAATAAGGGTCTTATTAGTTTCCTTGGGGAGACATTATTTTTAAAAAAATTTTAATTATGCATAATTTTTATGCAAAAATTTTTATACCTTAGAGTTTTAATATTTATGCTTTAATTTTCAATTTGTTTATTGGTTTTTTATAAAATATCTATTTTAGATTTTTAAAGTTTTAAAAATTTAATATTTCTATTTAACAAGGTATTCGCCGTAATTTACCTTTCTGTTGACGCGGCAGATAATTTAAAAAAATCAAACAAAACCCCGGGTGGGAGGCCCACAACGTTACCCCTGTACTACCCCCGGGGCTATAAAAAGAAAAAAACAGGAGATTATAGCCCTCTCGCCAAAAAAAGACCCTCCCCTTTTAAATTTTAACTTTAAGGGAAGGGCTTGGTTTTCTGGGTAAAAAAAAACCTCGGCGATCGGAGAACCAATTAGCGTGATGGGCCTTTTCGTTAAAATCCCTATCATATCAGTTAATAAAAAAAAAAAAAAATCCTGTGAGTTACCACCAAAGGGCTAAAATGGTTTACACCCCTTTTACATCTGAAAATCTAAGGGGAAAAACCATGTCCCTGGTGAGCAATTTTTTAAAAAACCTTAAAAATAAAGCACAATATCCTGTCTTAAAAAAGGAAATTTTGAAAAACGCTAAAAAAATCATAAAGGTGCCACGGTATTGGGATTTTTTATAAAGGGGCTTAAAAAGTGAAATTTTTAAAATGACTACGCCCCCCCCACTAAACCCTGTACCGTGACAACCAATTCATACTTCTTAAAAAGAAATAAGCTTAAGTAACCCTTGAAAATAAAAAAACAACCTTGGACTCGAGGCAAAAAAATGTGTGCCATTATTTAAAAACCCGAGTTTTTTAGCCCCAACAGATTTAAGGGCCCTATTTTGTTGAGATTTAAATTTTAGGGGGGAATTTTCCCTTTTTTGGAAGTCCCGAATATTACTAAAAAATAAATTGCAAAGCTTTGGACATTTAGGGCCAGGATTAAACTCAAATCATCCCACAACAAAATAAAAATTAAAAATAAAAAAAAAGATTTTTTTA
>NC_051424.1:20747202-20749702 GCF_015228065.2 Penaeus monodon
TAATATAATTATTATTTAATATTATAAAATATTTTTATATAATTATAAATTTTATATAATTAAAATATATATATTTATATATATATATATATCTATATATATATATAAATATAATATATAATACAACTAAAAAAATACATACATAAAAAACCATATTATATATATATATTATTTAATATAATATAAATATATTATATAAAAATTATATTTTATATATATATATATATAATTAATATATATTATATATATATATATGCATATAGATAATAGATATACTTTACTATTTTTGTATATTACACTAACAATACTATATAGATACTGCCTGCCAACACAATTTTTTAATATATATTATATAAAATTATTATTATTATTAAATTTATATATATATATTAAATTTTATATGTGTGTATTATATAATATATATATATAAAATATTTTTAATTTTTATATTTTTTTTATATATATATGTTTGTGTGTGTGTGTGTGTGTGTGGTGTGGTTGGGGGTTTGTTTTATACATTATAATTATACATATACGATGAAAAAACATCATACATACATACAACTCGTGGTGTGTGTGTGTGTGGTGTGTGTGTGTGTGTGTGTGGTGGGGGTGGGGTTTTCTTTGTGGTTTTTTTTGTGTGTGGTGTGGTGTGTGTGTGTGTGTGTGTGTGTGTGTGTGTGTGTGTGTGTTTTTGGGGTACAGTCGACCTTTTAAAGCCAACTCCGATTAAGTGTTTAAACTCCGATTAAGTTTTTTCAAATGGCTCTTTTTCCCCCAAACCCTCCTCCCCAGTATGATAATTTTAGCCTCCCTCTAAAGCATCCCTGGCATGTGTCATTTTGGTTTGTATCCTTGGGTAATTTGGTTTTTTTATTTGTTTTTTTTGAGGGGGAACTAAGCATAAGACGGGGAAATCACGCAGGGGGTGTCCAGTTTCTCGTAATACAGATCTAGGCAAAGATGATTTTTCTGTCAGTTTTGGAATTTTGACGTTTTGAAAAGTCAGAGGAGCTGTGTTTTTAACTCCAAATATAAATAATATGTTGGATGTTAAGTTGACAAATTGTTTTAAAATTTTTTGGCAAATTTTGTTTTGAAACTAAGGGAATTTCCATACGGGAAAAAGGCTTTGCCCTTAGCTGCAAATGTTCTGCTTTGATATTCATATTTTTCATATTGTTGACTTATTTACAAATTTAAAAAGTTTTTAAGGACTTGTTTATTTTTCCTTGAACTTTCATCCTAGAAAAATAAAAAAACATTGACACAATTATAAAATATTTGTTTTACAGAGATTTTATCTTGATAGTGAATTCAACGGAAAAAGTCATACTGGCTATTACCCTTTTTATTAGGAAAGAGCAGGGTTAAGCTTTCATATTTTATTTACTTCCCATGTAAAAAATTTCAAAAACCAAAGAAATTTTGGTTTTAAGATTTTTTTTTTTTCATGGTGATTTTTTCTATATCTTTTTGTTGCATTACCCATTTTTTTCTAGCAAATTTTTAGGGTTTTTTTTCACTGTAAAGAAAACCAAATGAAATATTGGATTTCTGTCCCTCTTGAATATGACATAGACTGAGTCACAAGCAATATTTTTTTTTACAAACCCGAACATAAATTACAAAATTAAAATGCTGGACAAGTAGATAAAAATTGTTTTATTATTTTATTTTGCTTTATCTTTTTTGCCTTTCGTTTGGTAAATTCATGCTTTTCCCATCGATATTTCTTTTAAAACATTTCTTCTGCTGGGAGCAAAACCACTTCTCTTCAAAAAGCAAAAGGGTTTTTTTGAAAAATTAAAGACGGGGCCCTCACTTTTACCTGTCGAGAAATGCCATGCAATCCCCCTTATGTCTTGGGACTAGAATAATTTGGGAATAATGATAATAAAAATATAGATTTTTAAGACCGCAGAAATTTGGAAAAAAATTGTATTCATTCGGTTATGTTTTTGGTTATATCATTTTTTTTAAATTAAAATTTTAGCAAATATATATCAAAAGAGAAAATTCAATTTAATACAAAATATGTTTTTTGCGGGTTTGAAAAAATGTTGATGCTGGTTTTGGTTTTTTCATTTAGGGTTGCAATTATCATTTTTAATAATCCTCTATTAATGAATTTTTTATTTTTTATCAAGTTTGGTTGGAGTTGGGGAAAAATTTATGTCGAAAAGGTCTTGTGACGGGTTTTTTCCTGTTGCCTGCTTTTGGCTTGGGGGGGGAAAATCGGTTTTTATTTTTTTTTACTTTCCCTTTCCCCTTTTCCCTTTCCCCTTCTTTTCTTTTTTTCCGTTTTTTTTTTGTCCTTTCTTTTTTTTTTTTTCTTCTCCTTTTTTTTTTTTTCTTTTCTTTCCCCCCCAACGATCAGTGACAGTCCCCTTAAAAACTTTTTTAAGGGGGAAATTTGCTTTTCAAAAAATTTGAAATCTGTGGTTTTACTTGCAGTAATTTATCATAATAGTACTTACCTCCGCCCCCTATCCAGTGA
>NC_051424.1:20757039-20759539 GCF_015228065.2 Penaeus monodon
ATATAGTATAAAACCTAGTCCTTGAATATTAACATAGTTCTCTCGTATTTTGACGATTGACCCAGCATAAAAAAGTATAAGAAAGCTAATTGATTAGTGACAAAGTTTTATACCATATTATAACTTACCTGCAAATTCATAGCCTCTTAATTCGTGATTTACTAAAAGTAGTTGGAAAATCAGGAGTACCAATAGTTTCCTAGCATTAACTATATTTCAAAAAGTGTCATTGTGTCAGGATGTTCAGCATAATTTTCTATGATAGTTTTCCGTGTAGCTATACATATGCCTTTTTCTCGTACCATCCACTCCATACAAAAGAAGGTATTGCCACCTCGTTGTTCCTCCGTGACCTCGTATCTGTAACCCCCAGTTCCTGGATGGAAAGATCGACTTCCTGCGTCGTTCGTTCTCCAAACTAGGCACGGTGTGCCTTCTACCACAACTCTTCTCTTAAATAGACTCCTCATCTGCCCGTCCTCAGCCTGCCATACACTGAGATCTATTCTGTTCGTTGCCCTCTTCACCCTCTCAACTGCAGGCTGATTGTCCGCCAGGTGAACACTCCCCGCTAGCCCTCCCTCTTCCTCGAAGGTGACCTCTCTTCGATTAGGTTTACCTGTCCCCTCCTGTCCTGTGTTCACCGTATTGCCTCATTTCCCCATTTATATTCCCGCCTCTTACCTTCCCCTTCAGACCTGAAGATGGTATCCAGGAGGATTTCGAAACTATTGTCTCGTTTTAATAAATCTAGTTTGCGCACTCTATTTTTCCACCATAATATCAACAGTAGGGTATTTTACAATAAACACAATGAAATGAATGGGGAACATGACGTACAGTTTGCAACATCGAAGAATTTGGAGATTACAAACACCTTCAAGAAAAGAGAGAGTAGGAAGTGGACGTAGTAAAATACAAATGGAACAAGAAATGAAATTGATTACATTGTGACAAACAAGAACATTGTCTAGAATAATGATGTCATCCAGCAAGTGAATGCAGGAAGCGACCACAAGTTAGTCAGAGGCACTATCAGATTGAACACCATACTCTAGAGAAGCAAAATGATGAGAAAAAGAAAGCCTAGAGTCAATATTGATGCAGTAAGATGAAGAATTTCAACTAAAACTACAGATTCGCTTTATGAGACTTTCGAGTCAAAAAGAAGTGGAAGAGATGGCTGATGCCATCACTGAAGCCATCCAGGAGTGCGCATTGGAAACAGTGAGTTGTGTAAGACCATCAGAAAGAGAAGGAGAGAAGACCTCAGAGAACACAACACCATGGAAGTGAAGAGAGCAATTGCAAGTGAATAAGGATTGAAGAAAGCCACCAACAGCGAGCAAGACCACAAGGTCCTAATACAGCCCTAAAAGAACAAGACAAAACCATTACTACCAACAGAGAGAGAATCATGTACATGTACATATGTACCAATGAGTACCAAATCCCCATTTATATGGCATCTGTAGTTGCCTCAATCCAGCATAAAGCAGTCTTCGAGGTACTGAAACAGCATGGTGTCGAGGACAAATACATAAACATTCTAAATTAGGTATATAAGGAAGGCACAGCACAAGTAAGAACTGATATCCTGGACAGAAAATTCCCGATTATGAAAGGGGTTCGGCAAGGCGACACATTATCACCAGTAATGTTCTTCAAAAGAGCAAACATTGAAACAGGTGTGAAAATAAATGGAGAAAGACTGAAAAACTTGCAATTTGCAGTTTACAGAAAGTGAGAATGACAACAAGACCTTACTAAATGACTTGAACATAGAAGAAAACAAAGACGGAATGAAAATGAACAAGAAGAAAACAAAGACGGAATGAAAATGAACAAGAAGAAAACAAAGACGGAATGAAAATGAACAAGAAGAAAACAAAGACGGAATGAAAATGAACAAGAAGAAAACAAAGATCATATGTAATGAAATTACAAGAAAAAACAAAGGAATGGAATATCAATTGATGGAGAAAAGCTGGAAGAGGTCGAGGAATACAAGTATTTGAGTAGAGTATTGACACAGGGAAATGGGATGGCAAAAGAAGTCAACGAAGAAGGATAACTGCTGCCTGGAAAAGGTTTGACTGTATAGCACCCCTTTGAAAGACCAGAAGATGCCTGTGTGCTTAAAGAAGAAAATCATGGACACAGTAATAATGCCAACAATGACATATGGAGAGACGTGGTTACTCGCAAAACTTCAAAAAGTTGACTGTGACACAGAGGAGCACAGAAAGATCAATGCTTAACATAAACAGAAAAGATAAGATACGTAATGAAGCGATTAGAGCAAAAACAAAAGTGAAAGACATTGTAAGTAGAGTTGAAGATTCCAGAGGCCAATGGACAGGTCATGTTGCAAGAATGAACAGCAGAAAGTGGACCAGAATTACAACAGAGTGGACACCAACAGATGGCAAAAGAACAAAATGAAGACCAAAGCGTAGGTGGACGACCTCGAGTTGAAAGCTGGTAGCGCATGGACACA
>NC_051424.1:20803951-20806451 GCF_015228065.2 Penaeus monodon
GAAGGAGGAGGAGGAAAAGAAGAAGAGGAGGTTACAGTGATAATAATAAGGATAATAAAAGCAACGCAACAATGATAATAAGAATACTAGGAGGAGGAGGAGGTGGAGGAGGAGGAGAATGAGGAGGAGGAGGAGGAGGAAAATAAGAAGGATGTTGATAATGATAACTGTGATAAAAGCAAAAACAACAATAACAATAAAAATAACAACGGTAAAGTGTACCGCCCTTTTAATTGAAGAGCGAAAATGTACATCAAAAAAGAAGAAAAAAAAAAAAATAGAAAAAAAAAGTAAGAGAGAAAAAAATATATACCCCCATTACGAAAGAATCCAAAACACAGATTCCGGTACTTTTACACCATTAGGTTTTACAACCTCTGGAGGAAGCAGCCCTCAGAAGTATTCCACTCACGGCACGCAAAGTTATGTAGGAGGCAAAACAAACACCACCGAGGAGTGAAGTGAATACCGGGGAGGAATGTCGCCTCTCTCTCTCGCTCCACCATCACTGTATAACGTCTTTGCTTTAGAGGAAAGTCCGTCAGCTGTCCGCATGATATCTGGAAAGGATAACCTGCCAAATCATCTAGATTTAAACAGTGAAGTATAGACAGTATAAAGTAGAGAAAGGGCTAAGTATAATGCATAAGATATAGCAGTCCAGAAAGGGTTACGTATAAAATAAAACAGTCCGGAGAGGATTAAATATAAAGTATAACAGTGCAAAAAGGGTTAATTGGGGAGTACGTCAACTAAATGAGAAACTGGTAACTCACCCTGTTGTATTAAAGGAAGCAAAATTCAACAGGAAAAATGAAGACTACGTGTACAAGATGTTAAAAAAAGAAGGAGAAAAAAAAAACATATGTAAACACTACACCCTTACTCTTTCACAAAAGATATGATAAATAGTACACCAGAGATGAGGGTGAGTTACCAGATTCTCTTTCCCCGAGATTATATAGGAATAAAACAACAAAAACAACGGTGAAATTAAATGCAAATACCAATATATCGCATCGCCTCCCGTTAGGAAAACAATAAAAAGTCTCTCTTTGGTAGAAGATTTAGGAATTAATGGTCGCTGGGAATCTCAAATGCACAGAGTTAAGTCTTGGACTATTAACTGACGCCCGGGAAAGGATCAGAGGCCGTTATGAAAGAATGATAAGTAAACTAATAGTAGTAGTACTAGGAGCAAAAATAGTAATAGCGACAATAACAGCAACAATAACGGAGATACTGCTATTACTACTACTGCTGCTGTTACTGCTAGTCCGACAGGTACTACAATTACTACTACTGTCAGTGATAATACTTCTACTTCTACTATTACTACTACTACTGCCAATGCTAATGATATTACTTTTACTACTACTGCTATTACGACTACTAACATTATTACTACTACTACTTCTACCACGACTACTAGTAACAGTAGGTAGCAGTTAATGAAATAACAAAATATAATTGAAAGTGGTATTATCAACAGCGGTATATTCATCATAACCAAGTATTGCTTCAAGCAGAATCTTATGATTTCCCTAGAGACTGACTGTCGCTTGTGATGTTATAATTACCTAGTAACGAAGACGAAGGCCACCTGGTTTTGAAAGTTGTTTCCTGGAGCACTTTAGATTGCAATATTTCCGCGATTATATTGATCAAACGCAAGCAGGCAGGTTGAATAGCGCAATTGCAACATGTCTGATTGCAATACTGTTGCCTTTTCTTGGTGTAATATCTATAAATATCTTTAAGTGTATAAACGAATAAGTAAATATATACTGATTTATACGTTTCCGCATTTATGCCACATACATAAAAATACGCTAAAATATGCCTCTATGTAATAGAGAACATCTGTCTATCTATCTATTTATCTATCTATGTACACACACATAAACAAACGCACACACACACAAACACACACACACACACACACACACACACACACACACATAATTTTAATATATATATATATATATATAATATATATATATATATATAATATATATATTATATATATATATACAATTTTATATATATAATATATATATATATATATATAATATATATAAATATATATATATATAATATATATATATATAAATATATATATTTTATGTTATTTTATATATATATAATATAAACTATATATATATATAATATTTGGGGTTTTGTGGTTTTGTTTTTTGGGGGGTGTTGTTTTTGTTTTTTTGTGCGTTTTTTTATATATATATACATATATATATATATATATATATATATATATATATTAAAATTTTATATATTATAATATGTATATAAAATTTATATATATATATTTATATATATATAAAATATATATATATATGCAAAATTTTATAAACAAAAACACACCCCAAAAAACAAACACACAAAACACACAACACACAAAACAAACAAAACCCCACAAAACCCCACACACACACACACCACACACAAATTTTAAAATATATATATTTTATATATAAAATTA
>NC_051424.1:20811451-20813951 GCF_015228065.2 Penaeus monodon
GTCTGTCTCTGCTGTCGCACTCTTACCCTCTTACATGACAGTCATAGAGGTGCGGAGTCTACAAAACGATGGGCAAGGCATACTGTCTTCCGGCCTGGTATTGACTTGCCAGCACTATCTAAGCCTGTGATTCTTGCCAGGTGTTCCAGTCCATTCAACAGCAGGAACCGCTCATGTGTGCGACACCCCTGCAAGGCCATATGAGTCTGTTTCAGCTGATTTTTTTACGGATGCAGGAAAGCCCCTCCTCGTCATCGCAGCCTGTCTCTCAGGCTGTCCTGTCATTGTACCCTGCAAAGGTGATACTACTGCCTTTAACACTATTAGGGCCTTTTACAGATACTTCAGGGAAGTTGGTGTTCCCCTTTGCCTTCAGACTGATGGAGGACCACAGTTCACCAGCAGAGTTTCGAGATTTCATGAAGTGGTGGGGAGTTTATCATGCAGTGACTTCACCCCTTTAACCACAATCTAATGGTTATGCTGAGGCTGCGATGAAGTCAGTTGAGCACCTCAGGCATCATTGATTTTGAGGATTTTGACCGAGGTCTCCTAGAATCCCCCAACATCATGGGCCGCTCCCCAGCTCAGACTTTATACAGACACCCACTTCGGTCATGTGTTCAAGCCCATCTGCAGTCTTTTTTGAAAGAATGGCAGACCAAGACCGAGGACTGCAATCACCATGCAGCTGCCCATGCTGAGACAGTGAAGCATCTATACAACCAATATGTACACCCCCTACCACGGTTGAGCGTCAGACAGCACGTTCACATTCAAGACAAGGTTGGGGTCGTCATGGGCTCCGGCAGATAAAATGACTATGAGTTCTGCTTGCCTAGTGGTCGTGTATGGTGGCGGAATCGCCGTTTTCTTTGTCCCGTGCTGCCCCCTGATGCCGACCCCCTTCCCCATATCCCTGTGGAGCCTTGCATGGACCTCGAAATGCAGTCTGAATTCAGTAACCCCCGGTGACCCCAAGTCGCTCTCAGAGACTCCTCGGAAAAAGAGTCCACTTATGATGGTACTACGAGCGTGAAGGGGAGGGAGGTGTAGATATGAGAGAGCTACAGTAACATGTGATTTACTTTACCAAATATGTTATTAAATGTATTACGTATCCTCCTACATATCATTACCATATGTGACAATAATGTAATTATGTGACAACACTGTTAATGCCGGGCAGACGCATCATGGCTTCTAGTGGAACTACATGTTCACCTGTTGCTCTCCCCCTAATGTGTAACTTCTTGGAGAAAAGAACCTACAAGATTACCACGGTCTTTTCCTTCATGCCTCCTAGTCAACACCGTGAATTTCGATATCACACAGTTATTATTACGCTTACCCTGTTTGTTTCTACCCTAATTGTGATTAGTCTCTAACTCCTTTATAATAATTCAATTCCTTGTTGATATTGCAATCCCCCTCCCTCCGTTTCCAATTTCACTATCTTTTCTCCTAATATTATAGTCTCTATTTGTATAATAATGGCATTTGTATAATAATTGGCATCGCCCACTATAATTTTTATATTACACAGTAACGCTGATAACGAGACTGTTACTACAGAAAAAAAACATGTATACATTTATGCATACCATGAGAATGCGAAGATGCAGCCTAGACTTAAGATTAGGGACGCGAATAAGGTGTTTTTTTTCAGGATGTTGCTAGGGAGAATCATGATAACAAATATCCAAGTGGTCTTGCACTTTAGTTTAAAGAATCAAAAATTTTGTACTCTGAATTTAAAACCTAATTGTGAATTTCTCTGAGGGATTTTCTATTCGTTTTTCGTTTCACTGTTGAGGGTTATACATGTTGTTTGAATATCCAAAAAAATGTCAAAACTTGCTTTGTAATTACTAAGAATATAAGTTAATGGCAACTCAACTCCATGTATTCTATTGAGTTGATGGCGCTGTTATTATGAATCAATACATGATTGCTAGGATTAACCAGCTCATTCTGCGCACGTGCAGGGTTAAAATTTGAGCTTAAAAGTTA
Source organism: Penaeus monodon (assembly GCF_015228065.2). Classification (NCBI taxonomy): domain Eukaryota; kingdom Metazoa; phylum Arthropoda; class Malacostraca; order Decapoda; family Penaeidae; genus Penaeus; species Penaeus monodon. The sequence goes on from NC_051424.1 coordinate 20,813,465, forward strand.
ATGCTAGTCCAGAAGTGTATTGTGAGTTGATTCTGAACGTTGCCATTGAACATGCGCACTAGAGATCTGGTTTTAACTTTAATATGGGTTAACCTTTATGGCATGCGCAGAAGGCACTATATGTCCTTGTTTACATCGGCCAGATTAGCAAATTTCTTGTGTGGTGCCCAAGGTGCGACTTAAATTCACTTTTCTTTGTCTTCTTTGCAAGCTGTCTTTCTTCCTTTGAGATGTTGATTTTTTTTCGTTTACTGTTTCCATAACTTTCAATACATCGGCATATGTAGCTGTCATCTGTTTTGTCTCTTCCATTATTTGAGATTGGCTCTTGACAAATTGCTTTCAATCTGCATAACAGTTTCGTGTTCTTGGGTTACTTGTCAGTCTTGGTTTCTACTTCTTCCACCTTTTTCTTGAGCTCTTTTGTTCCTAGACTTTCAGTATTCTCTCTCTGAATGGTTGTGTTCCTTCGCAAATTTTCTACCAA
>NC_051424.1:20831451-20833951 GCF_015228065.2 Penaeus monodon
GGAATTTAGTGCACCTTGAAGCCAAATAGACAGCCTGTATTAGAGTGGTTTGAAAATACGCAAGAAAAAGTAATTCGCAGGAATTGGTAGAAAATTTGCGAAGGAACACAACCATTCAGAGAGAGGTAATACTGAACGTCTAAGAAGCAAAAGAGGCTCAAGAAAAAGTGAAGAAGTACAACAAGACTGACAAGTAAACCCAAGAACACGAAACTGTTATCACGATTGAAAGCAATTTGTCAAGCAGCCATCTAAAATAATGGAAGAGACAAACAGATGACAGCTACATATGCCGATGTATTGAAAGTTATGAAACAGTAAACGAAAAAAACAATCCACATCTCAAATGAAGAAAGACAGCTTGCAAAGAAAGACCAAGAGAAAAGTGAAATTTAGTCGCACTTGGTCTACCACACGAAATTTGCTAATCTGGCCGATGTCAAACAAGGACATATAGTGCCTTCTGCGCATGCCATAAAGTTAACTCGTTAAAAGTTTAAAACCGATCTCTAGTGCGCATGTTCAAATTGCAACGTTCAAGATCAACTCACCATACCCTTCTTGTACTAGCATTTAACTTTTAAGCTCAAATTTACCCTGCACGTGCGCAGACATGAGCTGGTTAATCCATAGCAATCATGTATGATTCTAATAACAGCGCCATCAACTCAATGATACATGGAGTTGAGTTGCCATAACTTATATTCTTATAATTCCAAGCAAGTTTTTTGACATTTTTTTGGAATTCAACAACATGTAATATCCTGCAACAGTGAACGAAAAACGAATAGAAAATCCCTCAGAGAACTTTCAAATTATGTTTTAAATTCAAGTACAAAATTTTTGATTCTTTAAACTAAAGTGCAAAACCACTTGGATATTTGTTCCATGATTCTCCTAGCAACATCTGAAAAAAAAAGCTATTCGTGTCCCTAATCTAAGTCTAGGCTGCATCTTCGCATTCTCATGGTATGCAATAAATGGTATAACGTGTTTTTTTTCTGTAGTAACAGTCCCTCGTTATCAGCGTTACTGTGTAATATAAAAATTATATTGGGCGATGCCAGTATTATAACAAATGCCATTATTAAGACAAATAAGAGACTATAATAGTAGGAGAAAGATAGTGACATTGGAACGGAGGGAGGGGGGATTGCACTATCAACACGGAATTGAATTATTTATAAAGGAGTTAGAGGACTAATCCATTAGGGTAGAAACAAACAGGGTAAGCCGTAAATAACTGTGTGATATCGAATTCACAGGTGTTGACTGAGGGGCTGAACGTAAAAGACCGTGTATCTTGTAGGTTCTTTTCTTCTCCAAAGAAGTACACATTTAGGGGGAGAGCAAAACAGGTAAACATGCAGTTCCACTTAAGAAGCCTGATGCTCTGGCCCGGCATTAACAGTGTTTGTACATAATTACATTGTTGTCACATATAGTAGTGGATATGTGAGGGGTACGTCATACATTTAATAACATATTTGGTAAAGTAAATCACATGTTTACTGTAGCTCTTCTCATAGCTACACCTCCCTCCCCTTCACGCTCGATACCTCATAAGTTGACTCTTTTCCGAGGAGTCTCTGAGAGCGACTTGGGGTCACCGGGGGTTTACTGATTCAGACTGCATTCGAGGTCCTGCAAGCTCCACAGGATATGAGGAAAAGGGGTCTGCATCATGGGGCAGCACGGGACAAGAAAACGGCGATTCCGCCACCATACACGACACTAAGGCAGCAGAACATCATATCCATTTTATCTGCCCGATAACCATGGACGACCCCAACCTGTCTTGAATGTGAACGTGCTGTCTGACGCTCACCGTTGTAGGGGGTGTACATATTGGTGTATAATGCTTCACTGTCTCAGCATGGGCAGCTGCATGGCGATTTGCAGTCCTCGTCTTGGTCTGCCATTCTTCAAAAAGACTGCAGATGGGACTTGAACTACTCTACCGAATGGGTGTCCTGTATAAGTCTGACTTGGGAGCGCATGATGTTGGGGATTCTAGGAGACCTCGGTCAAATCCTCAAATCAATGATGCCTGAGGTGCTCAACTGACTTCATCGCAGCCTCAGCATAAAACATATAGATTGTGGTTAAGGGGTGAAGTCAACTGGCATGATTAAACTCGCCACCACTTCATGAAATTCTCGAAACTTCTGCTGGTGAACTGGGTCCTCCCATCAGTCTGAAGCAAAGGGGAACACCAACTCCGCTGAAGTATCTGTAAAAGGCCCTAATAGTGTTCAAGGCAGTATTATCACTTTGCGGGTACAATGACGGAACAGAGCCTAGAGCGGCTGTGATGACGAGCGGGGCTTTCCCTGCAGCCGTAAAGAACGTCAGCTGAAACAGACTAATCATGGCCTTGCAGTGGTGTCGCACACATGAGCGGTTTCCTGCTGTTGATGGACTGGAACACCTTGCAAGAATAACAGCTTGATAGTGGCTGGCAAGTCATACCATGCCGGAAGACAGTGTTGCCTCGCCC
>NC_051424.1:20838951-20848951 GCF_015228065.2 Penaeus monodon
ATCTACTAAGCAGATAATATATATTATATCTATATATATATAATATATTAATATATAATAATATATATATATATCTATTATATAATAACACACACACACCCACACACACACACAACAGGGCAACCAGACCACACACACACACACACACACACCCTTATTAATATAACATATATATATCTCATCAATATAGATATCTATATATATATTATCAGATATATATATATAGAAATACTATACATCTTATATCATGATATATTATCTATATATATATATATATAATATATATGATATAATCCTATATATATATATATATATAATCTATGATATCTCTCTATATCTACTCTATATAGATCTCTCAATATATCAGTGTATATATATATGTGTGATGGTTGTGTGTTGTGGGTGGGTGTATAATATACATATATATATATCATAATATATATCATATACTCCTTTATCTATTATCTATACTATCTATATATATATGATCTATACATTATCTACCATACCTATCGCCTCCTCTATATATCTAATATATCTTATAAGATCATATATATAATATAATCTATATAAATCTATATATATCTATATATATATATAATATATGTATACTATATATATCTATAAATATATCCTATATCTCTACTCTATCTCTATATATATAACTCTCTATCTTCTGTGATGTGTGTGTGTGGTGTGTGTGTGTGTGTGTGTGGTGTGTGTGTGTGTGTGTGTGTGGTTGATATAATATTCTCTACTCCTATCTCTATCTCTCTATCACTATCTCTCTTCTCTACTATTCTCTATCATATATATATCTCGCTCTCTCCCCCCATACCCCACGCACACACAACGACCCACACACCACACACACACCTCCACCACACACCCACACCACCAACCCCCCCCACCCCACACACATTATATCTCTATATCTCTATAATACATATCATCTCTCTCTCTATCATTCTTGCCCTTTTCAAACCCTCATTTTAGATCTCTATCTATATCTCTATTCTAGTTATTATCTATATCTGTATCCATATGTGTGTGTGTGTATGTGTGTGTGTATGTATATATATAATATATATATATATATACTCTTATATATATATATATATAGTATATATTATATATCTACTATACATCATATATATATAATATATATATCTATATATATATATATTATATATATTATATATCATCTATATATATATATATATTATATATATATATATGTTGTATAGGCACACACACACACACCTCACACACACCATACACGACACACACACACCACACACTATATATATATATATATCTCTATATATATATCTTCTATATATCATATATAGATATATATCTAATCTTGTGTGTGTGTGTGTGTGGGGTTGGGTGTGTGTGTGTGTGTGTATTTTGTTGTGTGTGTGTTCGTGTTGTGTGTTTTTGTGTATATATACTACTGTATATATATATCTATCTATCTATATATTATATATCATATATATACTCTCTTAATACATATCTATATATAATACTATATATATATATAAATATATATATATTCTATATATATATATACTATACACAAACGCACACCACTACACACACACACACATCACACACACGACACACAAGCACACACGACGCACCCACACACACACCACACATATATATATATTACATTATACTATATATATATATATATATATATATATATTATATATATATATATATCTATATAATATATATTTACATACATATATCTCTACACATAGATATCTCTCATATAATATATCTCTATATAGATGCTATATATCTAATATATCTATATATAATCTCTCCTATATATATATATTATATAGATATATATATATATAGCACCATATATATATACTATGCTAAATAGTATATATATATATCATATTATATATATATCCTCTCGCTCTCTATACCTACCTCTCTCCTCTATATTCTTATCTAGCATCTCTATATATCTATCTATCTCTCTCTATCTAATATCTATTTCTATCTCTACATCTATATCTCATCTCTAATCAATCGTATCGTACTCTCTCTATATCTTAAATAGATTAACTTCTATCTCTCTCTCTTGTGTGTGTGTGTGTGTGTGTGTGTGTGTGTTGTGTGTATGGTGTGTGTTGTGTGTGTATGGTGTGTGTTGTGTACTGTGTGTGTGTGTGCGTTTGTTACTGTTTGTGGACATAGATAAGAGAAAGAGAGGAAGACAGAGGTGCTCGAGGACAGAGAGCAGGGGGGAGCGGTATGTTGTAGGCATGTGGCATAAGGCGGCCCCGGAGAAGCAGAGAGAGGGACGGAGGGCGGTGGAGAAGTACACCGTGAAAGATATTGATAGATCTTTACACGAAACGCAACAGTATTGCAATCAGACTGTGCAAGTGCCTAGTCAACCGTCCTGCGTCGTTTGGATCAATAGAATCGGCGGAAATATGCAATCTAAGTGCTCTCCAGGAAACACTTTCCAAACCAGGTGGCCTTCGTCGTATTACTATGTATTATAACATCCCAAGCGACAGTCAGTCTCTAGGGAAATCATAAGATTCCTGCTATGAAGCAATACTTGGTTGTTATGATGATATACGGCTGTTGATAATACCCTTCATTTATATTTTGTTATTTCATTAACTGCACCTACTGTTACTAGTAGTCGTGTAGAGTAGTAGTAGTCATAATGTTAGTGTCGTATAGCAGAGTAGTAAAAGTAATATCTTAGCATTGGCAAGTAGAGTAGTAATAGTAGAAGTAGAAGTATTATCACTGACAGTAATAGATAGTATACCTGTCGGACTATGCATTACCAGCAGCAGTATAGTAAATAGCGGATCTCCGTTATTGTTATTGGTTTATTGGGGGGGGCGGATAGTGCTAGTTTTGCTCCTAGTACTACTACTATTATTTACTTATTCATTCTTTCTAAGGCCTCTGATCCTTTTTCCGGGCGTCAGTAATAGTCCAAGACTTAACTCTGTGCTTTGAAGTCCCAGCGACCGTAATTTCCCTAAATCTTTCTACTAAAAACTACAAGAGAGACTTTTTGTTTCCCTACGGAGGCGATGCGAGATATTTGTATTTGCATTTAAGTTTCCCGTTGTTTTTTGTTGTTTTTTCCTTATATATCATCGGGAAAGAGATCTGGGGACTCATCCCTCATCTCTGGTGTACTATTATCATATCTCTGTGAAAGAGTAAGGTTGTAGTGGTTTAACATATGTTTTTTTTTCTCCTTCTTTCTTAACATCTTGTACACGTAGTCTTCATTTGCTGTGGAATTTGCTTCTTTAATACAACAGGGTGAGTTTTACAGTTGCTCATTTGTTGACGTACTCCCGAATTAACCCTTTTGCTTATTACTTTATATTTATCAAAAAAAAAATCTCCGACTGGTTATTATTTTAACGTACCCTTGATGCATTATACTTATCCTTTCTCCTTACTTTATACTGTCTTTACTTTCATTGTTTAATCTAGCTGCTTTGGCGGTTATCCTTTCCAGATATCATGCGGACAGCTGAGGCCACGGACTTTCTCTGAAAGCAATAAGTTATACAGTGATGGTGGAGCGAGAGAGAGGAGGCGACATTTTCCTCCCCGGTATTCCTTCACTCCTCGGGTTGTTTGTTTTCTCCTCCATAACTTCGCGTGCGTGAGTGGAATACTTCTGAGTACTGCTTCCCCAGGGTTGTAAAAACCTATGGTTAAAAGTACCGAATCTGTGTTTTGTGGATTCTTTCGTAATGGGGGTATATATTTTTTTCTCTCTTACTTTTTTTTTCAATTTTTCTTTTTTTTTTCTTCTTTTTTTATGTACATTTTCGCTCTTCAATTAAAGAGGGCGGTACACTTTACCGTTGTTATTTTATTGTTATTGTTGTTTTTGCTTTTATCACAGTTATTAATATCAACATAACACCCCCCTCCTTCTTCTTTTCCTCTTCCTCCTCCTCCTCATTCTCCTCCTCCTCCTCCTCCTAGTATTTTTATTATCATTGTTGTTGTTGCTTTTATTATCCTTATTATTATCGCTGTTATTATTATCAACTTTTTTTTCAATTTTTCTTTTTTTTTCTTCTTTTTTGATGTACATCTTCGCTCTTCAATTAAAAGGGCGGTACACATTACCGTTGTTATTTTTATTGTTATTGTTGTTTTTGCTTTTATCACAGTTATTATTATCAACATAACACCCTCCTCCTTCTTCTTTTCCTCCTCCTCACTCCGCCTCCTCCTCCTCCTCCTCCTCCTCCTCCTCCTTGCTCTCCCCTCCCCCTTGTCTCCTCCTCCCCTCCCCCGCTTCCTCGCTCCTCCTCCTTCTCTTCTCCTCCCTTCTCCTCCTCCTCATTCTCTTCTCCTTCTCCTTCTCCTCCTCCTCCTCCTCCTCCTCCTCCTCCTCCTCCTCCTCCTCCCCCTCCTCCTCCTGCTCTCCTGCTCCTCCTCTTACTACTCCTCCTCCTCCTCCTCATCATCATCATCACCAACATCATCACCATCATCATCATCATCATCATCATCATTATCATCATTATCATCATTATTATCATTATCCTCCTCCTCCTTCTCCTCCTCCTCCTCATCATCATCATCATCAAGACTCTTCTCATTCAGCCATTATCCTCCCCACTCTCCTCCTCCTCCTCTTCCTCCCTCTTCCTCCTTTATCATCATCATCATCATCATCATTATCATCATCATTAGCGTAATCAGCTAGGTATTATTATCACTGTTATAATCGTCATTATTGATATCGCTTATCTGTTCGTACCGCTGTGGTGGGACTACAAGCCATAAATATCAATCTTTAGGTCAAAGCTACGATTTGCATTCGCTACAAATATCCTATCTGATTATTATCATTATTGTTTTTTTCTTTTTTATAAATAATCACGGTCATCTCAATCATCGTGTCTTGATACCTAATATTTATTTCTCCTGAAGGGGGAAAGATCTTTGTTGTTGTTGTTGCTTGTTATTGTTATCCTGTATTATTACTATCTCATCGGTTCTTTTATTGTGATTATGTTATCAACAACATTATTGTATATTATCACTATTATCATTGTTGTCATTATCAATTTATTATAATTTTATTATTATATTTATTATTTTATTATTATTCTTATTATTATTATTATTATTATTATTATCATTAATATATTATTACTATATCATTATTATATTATCACTAATATAAGTATTATTTTATTAATTATATTTTTTTTTTTTATTATTATTATTTGGTCTATTATTATCATTATTGTTTTATCATTACTATTATTATGATTATTATTATTATTATGATAATCATTGTTATTATGTAATCATTATCTTATTATCAATGTTTCATGATTCTTCTTATAATTTTATTATCATTATTCTTACTATTATTATTATGCTGTATTTACTATTATTATTATACTCTACTATCATGGTATTATTATCAGTTAGTATTATTATTATTATTATTTTTTTTTTTTTTTTGTTTGTTATTTTTTATTAATTATATATTATCATATATTATTGTTTATTATTAGTGAATATTATTATTGTTATTATTGTTCTTTATTAATGTAATCATTGATAATATGTGGTCATGTTGTCCATTAGTATTTTTTTATTTTAAATTATTTATTATAATTTCATTATTTTATTATTGTCATTGATATCAATTATTATCATTGTCATTATAATTATCATTATTACTTATTATTATTATTATTATTATTATTATTATTATTATTATTATTAGTATCATTAAAGCTATTGTTATTATTATTATTATTATTATTATTACTTGTTATCATACTCTTTATCATTAGTAGCAGTAGTAGTGCTTGTATCGTTTTTATCATTATCATCATTATCATATTTACAATCAGTGATAACACTGATAATATTGATAACGTTATCATTTGTTACCTTAAGTCCTCAGCATACTCTCAATCATCATCATAATCAACAGTCATCATCATAACCATCCTCATGTTTTCATTTTTCATTATCATTATACTATTCTTATATCGATATTCTAATCACTTTATTACTATCACATCATCACTATCTTATTACTACATCAGTTAGAAATACTGATGCTATCACTAGATCTGCTCATAACAACATATATATCGATATCCCTTAAATACAGGACATAGATAGCAGTGATTGAGAGCAACCAAACTGATTTACTTTAGTCGGAGAAATCATTTTGCAATACTGCAGCTTATATAGTCTGAAGTGTTTCCTTGGAAACCTGTTTGATACACGCTATTTCCTCGCCGATGGAACGAGTTTCCAAGGTCAGCATTGGTTTATTTTTGGCTATTAAATTGACGCTAGATTGACTTAAACTGGGAAAGAGTTGTTTGGCGACAAGTTCGAATAAGATAAAAGATGATATCTATAGTATTTGCAATTCTATCTATCTATCTATTTCTCTAGCTATGTATACATCTATATATACATAGACATACATTAATATTTATACATACATTAATATTTATACATACATTAATATTTATCTCTATTTACCCATCTATCTATCTGTCTATCTATATACATAAATAGATCATATATCTACAAACACTCATATGTGTGTTCTAAACCATGTTTGTATCTTATATGTATATGTGCGTTTCTGTGCTTGTGTTCGTCTGTCTGTCCAACCCCTTCTCTCTCATCTCTCGCACTCTCTCTCTCTCTCTCTCTCTCCTTCTCTCTTCGGGTCTCTCTCTCATCTCTCTCTCTCTCTCTGCCTCTCTCTATCTCTCCTTCTCTCTCTCTCTCGCCCTCTCTCTCTCCATCTCTCTCTCCTCTTCTCATCTCTCTCTCTCGTCGCCTCTTCCCCCCCCCCCTCTCTCTCTTCTCCCTCTCTCTCTTCCTCTGTCTCTCTCTGTCTCTCCTCTCACTCACTCACGATCACTCACTCATCACTCTCTCTCTCTCTCTCTCTAATCTCTCTCTCTCACTCTCTCGCTCTCGCTCTCTCGTCTCATCATCTCTCTCTCTCTCATCCTCTCGATCTCTCTCTTCTCTCTCTCTCTCTCTCTCTCTCTCTCTCTTTCTCTCCCTTCTCTCTCACACTCATTTTCTCTCTCACACTCATTTTCTTTCTCTCATTCTCTCTCTCATAATATCTAATATCATTATTATTATTATTATTTTATTATTATTATTATTTTTATTATATTAATGTAATCATTATCATTATTATCCTTATTATTATTATTATTATTAATTAGTATTATTATTATTATTAGTATTATTTATTATTATTATTATTATTATTATCATTATTATTATTATTATTATTATTATTATTATTATTATTATTATTATTATTATTATAATTATATTATCATTATTATTATTATTATCATTATCATTATTTATTATTATTATTATTATTATTATTATTATTATTATTATTATTATTATTATTATTATTATTATTATTATCATTAAAGCTATTGTTATTATTATTATTATCATTATTACTTTTATCATGACTCTTTTATCATTAGTAGCAGTAGTAGTGCTTGTATCGTTTTTATCATTATCATCATTATCATATTTACCATCAATGAAACCTGATAAGATTGATACGTTATCATTGTAACATTAGAGTCTCATCATCCTCTCCACAGGAACCCCCCCGCATCATCATATCACATCATCATCATAATCATCCTCATGTCTCATTTTATCAATAGCATTATTACTATTCTTAATATCATTATTCTAATCGACCATTATTACTATCCCTCATCACAATCTTATTCTACATCAGTTAAATACTGTGCTATCACTAGATCTGCTCATACCAACATTATATCTATATCCCTAAATACAAGACATATATAGCATGAGAGAGAGCACCGAATGATTTACTTTAGGCGGGAATCACTTTTTATTTTTTGCAATCTGCGCTTATTATCTGAATGTTTTCCTTGAAACCTGTTTTGATACACGCTATTTTCCTCTCCGATGACGGTTGTCCAAGGTCGCATTGGTTATTTTTGCTATTATTGAAAGCTAAATGACTAAACTGAAGAGGTTGCGACGTTCGATAAAGATAAGATATATTCTAGTATTTGGCAATTCTATCTATCTATCTATACATAGACATACATTAATATTTATACATACATTAATATTTATACATACATTAATATTTATCTCTATTTACCCATCTATCTATCTGTCTATCTATATACATATAAATATATGCTATATCTACAACACGCTATGTGTGTTTCTCAACATGTTTTGTATCTTAATGTATATGTCGTTTTCTGTGCTTGTTGTCGCCTGTCCTGTCCCCACCCCCTTTTCTCTCTCTCTCACTTCGTCTCGCCCTCTCTCTCTCTCTCTCTCTCTGTCTCTCCGTCATCTCTCTCTCTTCTCATCTCTCTCTCTCTCTCTCTCTCTCTGCCCTCTCTCGCTCTCTCTCTCTCATTGTCTCTCTCTCTCTCTCGCCCTCTCCCCCCCCCCCCTCTCTCTCTCTCCCTCTCTCTCTCTCTCTCTCTCTCTCTCTCTTTCTCTCCCTCTCTCTCACACTCATTTTCTCTCTCTCACTCATTTTCTTTCTCTCATTCTCTCTCTCATAATATCTAATATCATTATTATTATTATTATTATTATTATTATTATTTTTATTATTATCATTATTATTATTCAGTATTGTTATGTGTATTATTTATTATTATTATATATTATTATTATTATGTAATCTTACATTATTATCACACTGTTTGTCTTATTATTCTTTAATTTGATTATTATTATCATTCCGATTATGTTATTATATTACTAGTATTTTTAATTATTAACTAATTATTATTTATAACTACTACTATCATTATTATTTTGATCATTATTATTATTATTATTATTATATTATGATTATTATCAGTATTATTATTATATTATTAGCATTTTATTATTATTATTCTTATTATTATTATTATTTCTTATTATTATTGTTATTATTTGTAACATTGATAATATTGGCATTGTTGTGCCATTCTTATTTTTATGTATTATTATCGTCATTATAATTATCCTTCTTATCCTTATTATTATTATTGTTATTATTATTATTATTATTATTATTATTATTATTATTATTATTATTATAATTATTATTATCATTATTATTATTATTATTATTATTATTATTATCATTATTATTATTATCATTAAAGCTATTGTTATTATTATTATTATCATTATTACTTGTTATCATACTCTTTATCATTAGTAGCAGTAGTAGTGCTTGTATCGTTTTTATAGCATTTTATCATCATTATCAATTTTTACAATCGTGATAACACTGATAATATTGCTACGTTATTCTTGTTAACATTATAGCATCATCTTCCTCCCACCATCATCATCATAATCAACCATCATCATCAGAATCATCCTCATGTTTTCAGTTTATCAATATCATATTTATACTATTCTTAATATCATTATTCTAATCACATTATTCACTATCACTCATCACTATCTATTACTACGTCAGTTAGAAATACTGATGCTATCACTAGATCTGCTCTGAACAACATATAATCTATATCCTTAATACAGACATATATAGCAGTGAGAGAGAGCAACCAATGTTTACTTTAGCGGTGAATCGCTTTTTTTGCATCTGCTAGCTTATATATCTGAGGTGTTTCCTTTGAAACCTGTTTGATACACGTATTTCTCTCCGATTTGACGTTTTCCAGTCAGCATTTGGTTATTTTTTGCTATGTATTGAAAGCTAGATGGACCTAAACTGGAAAGAGGTGCGGACAGTTCGAATAAGATATAAGATTATCTTATATTATTTGCAATTCTATCTATCTATCTATTTCTCTAGCTATGTATCATCTATATATACATAGACATATCGTATTTTCTATTTACCCATCTATCTAGTCTGCTATCTATATACATATAGATATATGCATAATCTACA
>NC_051424.1:20853951-20856518 GCF_015228065.2 Penaeus monodon
TTGTGTGTGTTTGTGTGTGTCTGTCTGTTATATAATTATGTATATCACACATATATATGTATCATATACACCTATACAGATGTAGACATCCATGCATAGATATACGTATATATACGTGTGTGGTGTGTGTGTGTGTGTGTTATTTATGTATATTATACACACACATATAATCGTACACACATATACATGGATACATATATAACTATACAATGTAGATAGACATACATATATATACATACGTTGATAATCATGCTCGTGTGTAGTGTGTGTGTGTAGTGTGTGTGTTGTGTGTGTGTGGTGTGTGTGTGTGTGTGTGGATGTGGCGTGGTGTGTGTGGATGTCGTGTGTGTGTGTGTGTGGGGATGTGCGTTGTGTGTGGATTTGCTGTGTGGTGGTGTTTGTGTGGATTGTATTGTGTGCTGCGGTGTGGTCGGTTGTCTATGTGAGTATGTATGCCCTATGGTTTGTGTTATATGTGTAATCTAGATAGTATATATATATATATATCTATATCACCATATAATATATATATATAATATCTATATATAATATATACGCTTTGTATACAGATGCTTATTTAGGTTCAGAATTAAAATTCCACTGTTTTTTTTATCTTTTATTACTGTAGTTTGATCTCTCTATTACTACCTATTACATACACATACGCATCGCTCTCTGAAAGTCTACGGTTGCCGACTACATTTTCATCTTATATATATATATATATATATATATATATATGTGTATATATAAATATATATACATATAAAAACATATATATAATATATATATATATATATATATATATATATATATATATATACATACAACTATACAAATTGTTCCACACAGTAAAGAAATAAAGTACACATTGCTTGTCCATTGCCTTGAGAAGACAGTGTGTTGAAGACAGACATTTTGGGGTTTTCTTTCCCCTTTTATTTTCAGCTTTTTATTGTTAAATCCTCATTCTCTTGCATCACCAACGGAAAAAAGAGAAAAAACAAAAGGGGAGAAAAATTAAATTATATCTTTGTTACATTTTTTCAAGTTCAAATGATAACAAGTGAACATCTAAATAAAAGTTAAAATTATGTGGTTGAGTAGATTTCATGAAGAGCAAAATGAGTTATTATAAAAATTGTGACTAAACTAGATAGAACATAATACTGACTTGTTGTACCATAAACTGACTGAAATGAACATACAATCTAAACAGTGAAGACTCTTACATGCAATTTCCATCTGAAGGAAATTCCTTTCTTGTGGATGCTTATCTGAAGGTCTATTCCCCCTTTCCACTCATTACGTTTCTCCCTCTTCCAAACACCATATCACTCTAACGCCTTCAGATCAGACATTCGAACACGAACAAATAAATAATGAAATGAAAAGGAAAAGGGGGAATCACAGACAAACGCAAAAAAAAAAATCAAACAAAAACTGAAACAGATTCCGAAACCGTCATCTTTCATAGTAAACTTGAAAAAGAATAGATATTACTCAGAAGAAATTAAAGAGGAATGTAGCATAAGGAGAGACACCGCTATACTAGGTCGTAACTTCAAGAGCGTGGCAAGAGTTCACCTTCTACAGTGTTATAGAATATTCTAATGCGGAGTACTCTGTCGAGGCCGGGACTTGTATGTGCCGGTGTGTTCACAGCGAGTGTACACACTTGCACAGGTACACGGGAACTGCACAGCTCGTGCTCAGGTGCGAAAACATCAACGTACAGACACACACACAAGAATTTATAGACGTACAAAAAAGGCCTACGGTTGTTCACAGGCATTTACAACTATTCCCTGTCTGTAAAGAACATCTGACAAGAGAGACAGAATTTTACCTCGACAGAACAATTTATAAAACTATAATTTAGTGGTCACTACTCAACTAGCTGGGTTTGTTATGGTATTTACATAATCGTTGACCACATGGGTCTCCGGTTCACTAACAACACTATTTAATAACGATATCACACATGCGGTCCTGATCTAATGTAAACATAATTCGTGTTTCTCAATGTTAGATCTATCTGTCTATCTACATGTCTATACGGATAGAAATTTTTGGATGCATAGATAAATTGAGAGACAGATAGATGAGTACAGTAGGTCTAAGTATTAACATAGGGAAATGTTCTAATTGGGGGAAGGTATTATACATTTTCAAAAAATAGGCTATAGGGAAGGTTGCTCATAATAATAATAATGATAAAATGTCTGACTGAAGTAACTAGAAAACGAAGACGATTATATGACCTTTATTCACCCACTTGTTTTCGTGTTGTGGAATACGTGCCCTTATAAATTTTATATCAAAGCATACGAGTATATAGTATAGTGTACCCGTTTTCTTTACTTCAGCCAGGTAGAGTATGGTCTCTACATACACAAGAGGGGAAACTAAAGTGTAACTACATATTTTCTTATCTTTTTTTTTTTTTTAATCGTTCTATTTATTTTACTCTTGGTTTAATTCCTCTACCACACATTCAGAAAAAATAGAAAAGAAAGTAGCAGAATAATGATAATAAAAAAAAAACAGTTCTCTACAAGACCCTA
>NC_051424.1:20856618-20859118 GCF_015228065.2 Penaeus monodon
CCTTTTTGGTCTTTCACTAAAATTCCTCTCTTTTCTGTTCCTTTCTTTTCCTTTTTCTTTCCCTTTTTCTTTTGATCACTCTTCCTTACATTCTAATTTCTAATTTTTTATCTCTTCCCTTTATTTTTAATCAAAGTTTTGTAATATATTATTTCAGGGGATGAGTTTGAAAGTTATTTCGGAGCGTTTTTACTAAGTTGAAGATTAATCTTTCTAGATAAAAAAAAAAGAACAAATTAACCTCTCTTAAGTTAAGGATATGCATGTGAGTTTAATCACACTTATGTCACTGTGCGAACTCTGATATCGAGATGCCAATGGTATTAAAGCTGATAGCAATTCAGTTTGAATTTTGAATGCATGGTATGTTAGGTGAATTAAGTGAAAAAAATGTGGATACCCCGTGTTTGGGTGGCATTGGCACTTAATAATATTCGTGGCACTTGTTACTTGTGTGTCACTGATTGTCTGTTGTGACGCTGTTTGAGTATGGTATTGGATTCCCTTTGAGGAATTTATTACGTATGGGAGTGACTCATCTGTGACACTTATTTCCTTTGTGACACATTGTATGAGTGGCACCTGTTTTCTTTAGTGCCCTTTGCCGACATGCGTTCCTGTTGTCGAGCATAGATCTAGCTCTCGTCCTCATTTCATTTCATAAATTCTGTGATGTACTTTTGAAACACATGTTAACCCACATGCATTATTGCAAGGTATATCGTCGCAAACTACACCATAAATGTTGCCATGTACACACACACACACACACACACACACAAACACACACTTTCTTGTCCGTATTCTGCCACATATGCTGTCCCACATGGCAACACTTTATGTTATGAGCGGTGGCTGGCATTTGGCATCATCTCGAACCTGTTACAAGAGTCTATTAACTTTCTTGTCAGATGTCCAAGTATGTTTCTATCGAGTCGCTGTTCTTTTTGGAGAGAGGAAAATGGGTAGTGAGGAAAGTCTGTGGGGGAGGAGATGCAAAAAGAGCGAGAGAGAAAGAGACAGAAAAAGAGAGAGGAGAGAAAGAGAGAGAGAGAGAGAGAGAGAGAGAGAGAGAGAGAAAAGAGAGAGGGGAGAGAGAGAGAGAGAGAGAGAGAGAGAGAGAGAGAGACAGAGAGAGAGACAGACAGACAGACAGCCAGAGAAAAGGAGAGAGAAAGATAGAGATAAAGACAAACAGACAGACAGAGCAAGAGAGAAGGAAGACAATATATACAAAGCAACGTAAAAGCATAGATAACCAAGGACAAGAGAACAAGAGGAGGAAGGAGAAAAACGAAAACAGGGGAAGAGAGAAAGCGACCTGAATAAACAGAGCCAAGGTGAGGACCCATGTAAGCGCCGGAAGCCAGGAGGGAGGGGAGGGGATGCGGAAGTGGTGAGGGGGGGGGGTAGAGGCTGAAAGGGTTCTGGAGGTGGGAGGAGACTGAGAAGGGGGGGGAATGGTGGGTGGGGGACTGAGGTGGGGGAATTGGTGGGAAGGATACTGAGGGGGGGATGGTGAGGAGGAGACTGAAAAGGGGGGGGGGAAGGTGGGGAGGAGACTGAGGGGGAAGGAATGGTGGGGAAGAGACTGAGAGCAAGAAGTGGGGGGGGGGGGGTAAGAAGAAGGAAAGAGGTGAGGAGGAGAATGTTGAGGGTAGAAGTGGGGATTAGGGTGACGATTAGTGATTTGAGGTTGGGGAAGTGGTGAGGATGAGGAATCTGCGGAGAGAAATTGGAGTGAGAGTGAAGTAGGAGAATGCTGGGGTGAAATCTGGGGGCAAGAGGAGGTTTAGGGGAAGGAAAGGGGGGGGGGTAAGCTTCACGGGATGGAGGGGGAACTGGAGAGTAAGAAGGGGGGGGAGGTCGACATTATGGGGGGGGAAAGGTTGAAGGGGTTGGGTTGGGGATGACACGCTAGAGGGGTGGCTTGGTTGGGGAAAGGGTTAGATAGGGGGGAGGAGGGAGTTGGGTGAAGAAAATACGAGATTGTAGGAGGCGGTTGGGGATGGGGGGAGGGGCAGGACTTAAGGTAAGAAGGGGATGGGAGGGGGAGAAGAGAGAAGGACTTGGGATCATGGGAGATGTGAGGGGAGGAGGGGATGGGGAGAGGGAGAGAAGAAGAATTTAAAATAGAAATGGAATAGGGAGGGGAGGAGGGAGAAGGACTTGAGAAGGAAAGAGAGGAGGGGGAGAAGAAGTTAAAGTAAGATGGAAAGGGGGAGGGAGAGAGGAGAATATCTTGAGATTGAGGGAGGAGACGTGAGGGGGGGAGAGGGGAGAGGGGAGGGGGAGCCAACCCTCTACTTCTGCGACTCAAACTTGGACCTCTTTCTTTCCATCGTTTTTGAAAATTATGATAATAACAGGCGCAGTATCATAAAATTTCTGCCCCCTAGTGCTGCTCTCCTCATCTGCCTGTGTGTGCTGGTGTGTGTGTGTGTGTGTGTGTGTGTGTGTGTGTGTGTGGTGTGTGTGTGTGTGTGTGTGTGTGTGTGTG
>NC_051424.1:20880669-20888169 GCF_015228065.2 Penaeus monodon
GATGGGGAAAACAAGAAAATGATAAGCGAAAGAAAGAGAGAGAGAGAGAGAGAGAGAGAGAGAGAGAGAGAGAGAGAGAGAGAGAGAGAGAGAGAGAGAGAGAGAGAGAGAGAGAGAGAGAGAGAGAGAGCCAGAGAGGGAGCGAGAGTGAGAGACATTAATGACATGGCGGCCGGACCCATTTTCTGCTTGGTTGGCTGGGTTTAAGGTGCCGCACCTCACTTTCTATTGCATTTTCTCTATCTATTTTCCCCCCTCTCCAATTCCGTCTATCTAATTATCTATCAGCCTATATTTTTCCTTCTCTGGTTATCTCAGGTATTGTTTATCTGTCTCTACAGCTGCACATTATCTTTCCTTCCGTCCCTCTCTTCTTTATTATAATATTGATACTAATGATAATGATGACGTTGATGATAATGAAGATAATAATGTTAATGATGATGATAATGAAGACAATAATGTTAATGATGGTGATGGAAATAAGGATACGGATAACAAAATATATGATAATAATAATGATACTGACAACAGTAATGATTATAATAATAATAATGATTGATGATGATAATGATAAGAAGAGGAGGAAGAAAATGACAATGCCAATAGGTATGACAGAGAAAATGATAATGATAGCAATAATAATAATAATAATAACAATAATAATAATAATAATAATAATAATAATAATAATAATAATAGTGACAGTGGTAATAATAATAATAGTAGTAGTAGTGGTAATAATAATAATAATGATAATAATAATAATAATAACAAGAAGAAGAAGAAGAAGAAGAAGAAGAAGAAAAAAGGAATTTCAACAATAACAAAAAATATTAATTGTAATGATAATGATAATAACAATAATGGTAATAATAAATTTAGCTTATAATTATTATTTCTTCTTATTATAATTATGATAATAATGATAACGATAACAATTACAACAACAACAACAATAACCACAAGAACAATAACAACAACAACAATAATAATAATAATAATAACAATAATGATAATAATGAGGATAATAGTATTAATGATAATAAAATAATGATGGTAATGATAATAATAATAATAATAATAATAATAATAATAATAATAATAATGATAATAATAATAATAATAGAAATGATATGAATATAATATCTATCATTATTATTATTATCATTATTATTATTAGTAGAAGTAGTACTAGTAGTAGTAGTATTATCATTAATTTCATTTACATTATTATTATTTCTATTAACATTATCATTATTATCATTATCACTGTTCTTTGTATTATCATTATTGTTGTTATTATTATTATCATTACTATCGTCATTGCTATCATTATCATTTTATTATCATTATTGTTATTGTCATTACTAGTTTTATCATTATTATTATTATTATTATTATTATTATTATTATTATTATTATTATTATTATTACCATTATCATTATCATTATCATTATTTCGTTACCAACAATGATGCTATTGTCATTACCATTTCTTTTATCGTTTTTGTTATGATTATAATGATGATGATGATGATGATGATGATGATGATGATGATGATGATGATGATGATGATGATGATGATGATGATGATGATGATGATGATGATGATGTTGATGTTATTGTTGATGTTGATGTTGATGTTGATGAATGATGAATGATTAATGATTAAACGTTAATGTTGATGTTGATGTTACACTGATAATATTTGATATGAGGGCGTCATACACGATGATAACAACAAAAAATATCATAAACATACAAATAATAATAATAATAAATAAATAAAATAAATAAATAAATAAATAAACAGAGAAAAAAAAATACTGAAAGAATGGTTTCCCCGAACACAAGCAGCCGAGTGTGAAGACCCCAATCTCTGCTGGAGTCATCGGTTCGACCTGTGAGATGCGAAACCTTTCTCGATTCGGCTCTCTTTCTCTCTTTCTCTCTCTCTCTTCTCTCTCCTCTCTCTCTCTGTTTTATCTTCTCCTTCCTCCTCTTTCTCCTCTTCCTTCCTCCTGTCTCTCTTCTTGACTCTCTCTCTCTTCCCTCCCCCCTCTCTGTTCCCCTCCCATTCTTCTTTCTCCCTTTCCTTTGCTCTTTCTTTCTTTTCCTTCCTTCTTCTTTCTCCCCTTCCCTCCTCCTCTTTCTCTCCTCTTCCCTCCCTCTCTCTTCAACTCCTCTCTCTCTCTCTCTCTCTCTCTCTCTCTCCTCTCTCTCTCTCTCTCTCTCTCTCTCTCTCTCTCTCTCTCTCTCTGTCTGTCTCTCCCTCTCCCTCCAACTTTCTTTATTTTACTTCCTCCTTCCCTCTCCCCTTCCCTCTCTCTTTCCCCTTCTTCTCTCCCCTTTCCTTCTCCCTCCCTCTCCCTTCCCACTTACTTTCTTTTCCTTCCTCCTTCCCTCTCCTCTTCCCTCTCTCTTTCCCCTCCTTCGCTCCCCTTCCCTCTCTCTTTCCCCTCCTTCTCTCCCCTTTCCCTCTCCCTTCCCACTTACTTTCTTTTCCTTCCTCCTTCCCTCTCCCCTTCCCTCTCTCTTTCCCCTCCTTCCCTCCCCCTCGCCCCCGCTCTCTGGAGATTGATGCAGAGAGCACGGTTTCCAAAAAACGATGAATTGCCGTTTTATTCACAATCAGGCCGCAATTAGATCAAATTTTTGTTCACTTTGCGACTAAACAGGTTAGTCCCTCGGGAAATGGACTGAGTAAAAGGAAGACGGTGGAAGATCATTTTCCTCTCATTATCGAGTTTAATTTCATTTTATTTTTCCTTTTTTTCCGTCCTGCGTCGTCTGGTTGGATATTACTTTCGCGTGTGTTTTGTTTCGTTGTTGCTTTCGTTATGGTGCTCGGCTGTTTCTTTTCTGATTTTTTTATTCGTTTATTTATTTTTGCTGTAATGCTAGTAGTATCAGAAACATTGCCACCATCTTTATTATTAGCATTATTACTGCTATTACTATCCTCTCTTCATCTTCCTACTCTTCCACCTCCCTCCAATCCTCTTCCACTTTCTCCTTCTATCCCATCCCCTCTTGTTCCCCTTTCTCTTTCTTAATCAACACTCTTAATCCATCTCTTCATCCTCTTCCTTTTTCTCCTCCTCCTTCTCTTTTCTTCTATCCCGTTCTCCTTTTTCCACCTCCCCCTCTCCTTTCACCTCTCCTACTCCTCTTCCTCCTTTATCTTCCATCTCATCCTCTTCCACCACCTCCTCCTTCTCTTTAGTCTTATTAATGGTAGTAATAGGAGTAATAGTAGCAGTAGTAGTAATAGTTGTAGTAACAGTAATGTCATTATCATTATTATCGTTATTATTATTGTTGTCATTATTATTACTGCTATTATTTCTTTATCATTATCATAATCATTATTGTTATTATCATCATTATTATTATTGCTACTATTACTACTACTACTACTACTATCATTATTACAATCTTTATTTTGATTGTCATTATTATTATTATTATCACTATTACCTTTCTGTTATCATTATTATTGATATTTTTATCATTATAATTATTAGCATTACCATTACCATTAATACTAATATTATTATTATCATTATTAGTGGTAGTGTAGTAGTAGCTGTTGTTGTAGTAATATTATTATTATTATCAATATTATCATTAGTGTTATCCTTATAATAATTACTATCATCCTTATAATGATTTTTTTTATTATTTTTATTATCATTATTATTTTCATATCCTTATTATTGCTATTATTTTTGCTGTTATTATTATTTTTTATTACTATTATCATTATTATCATTATTATTATTATTATTATTATTATTATTATTATTATTATTATTATTATTATTATTATTATTGTTGTTGTTGTTACAACATTACTATTATCACTATCAATAATCACTAACATTATCATCATCATATCATTATCATTGATCACTAATATTATCATCATAACATTATCATCTATACCATTATTATTATTACCACCACCATTATGTGTGTGTGTGTGTGTGTGTGTGTGTGTGTGTGTGTGTGTGTGTGTGTGTGTGTGTGTGTGTGTGTGTATGTATATGTGTATATATATATATATATATATATATATATATATATATATATATATATATATATATATATATATACATGTACATATATATACATATACATATATATATAATATATATATATATATATATATATATATATATATATATATATATACACACACACACACAGAAATACACGCACACAAATATATATGGATATAAACAGAGGTCTTTTGCTCCCTCGCTCTCAATCTGTCTGGGATATATCTTTAATAACTTTCCTTCGTCGAGAAAATGAAAAACAAAAGCAACTTCTGGAACAGACGGTTTGTGTCTGCCTGAAAACAAGAAACACGTCTGCTTCTAGTGAGAGCAAGTATTTTGGTAATATTTTCATGGTGATTTCAAATATATAATGTTTGTCAATCTTATTATGAAAGTCGTCTATTTCTACTTTATTTTCCTTCGTCCTCTCTCTTACCTTCCCCCCCCCCTCTCTCTCTCCTTCCCTCCCTCTCTCTTCAATTTCAACTCTCCCTCTCTCCTTCACTCTCTTTCCCTCTCCCTCCCAGTTTCTTTCTTTTCCTTCCTTCCTTCTCTCTCCTCTTCCCTTCTATCTCTCTCTCTTCCCCTTCCCTCCCTCTCTCTCTCTCTGTCTCTCTCCTTCCCTCCCTCTCTCTTCAGCTTCAACTCTCCCTGTCTACCTCACTCTCTTTCTCTCTCCCTCCCACATTCTTTCTTTTCCTTCCTCCTTCTCTTTCCTCTTCCCTCCCTCTCTCTCTCTTCCGCTTCCTTCTCTTTCTCTCTCTTCCCCTTCCCTCCCTCTCTCATTATTGTGATTTTCCACAACCTCGCATAACAGAATATGTCGCCAACAAAACTGAACAAAAGCTCTCGTATCTCCATATAACCATAATAAGAGCAGTGGTTTATAACCCCTTCCCCTTTTCTCCTCCTGTTTGAACCTCTGAAGCCCGGTAATCGTACAGAACCTCATACAAAAGCATCATAAGAAACACATACACATTATACCCACATACCCTATCTCACCTTCCTCATACCAAGCCGGTACGTTGAATTTGAATTTTGTCAACGTTATAGTGTGATCCCTCCCCCTCCCTTCTCTCCCTCCCCAACATATGCACAATAAAACAAACAAAAACAATATGGAAGTCAACCACATATTCTCTTTCTCTCTCTCTCTCTTTTCCGTTTCTTCATCCATCTCTTATTCCCCCGCCTCCCTTGTTCCCTCTTCTCTTACCTTTTCTCCTTGTCCTTCACCCTTCCTCGCTATGCAACCCTACCCCATTCTCTTCCCTATCACTGACCTCTCATTCACCCCCCCCCCTTTCCCCTTCCAACCCTCGTCCTCCTTTCCCTGCCATTTTACCCACCACCCTTCCCCAACCCTCATTCTCCCTTTCGTCCCCATGATTCTTTCTCACTCTTCTCCCTCACACTAACTTGCCTCCCTCAACCTCAATCCGCAACAACAGCCCTTCACGCCTCCATATACCTCCCCCTCCCCATTCCTCCCCAAACTCTCCAGTCCTTCCTCCTAATTACTTCCCTACCCCTCCTCCCTCCCCATCCCATCCCCGAACTCTCCAATACCTTCTCCTCGTCACTTCCCTACCCATCCCATCCCCCCCCCCGATTCCCTCCCCAAATTCTCCAGTCCCTCCTCCCCATCCGTTCCCTACCCATTCTCCCCTTCCCCCATCACTTCCCTCCCCATTCTCCCCCTCCCCCATCCATTCCCTCCCCATTCTCCCCCTCCCCCATCATTTCCCTCCCCATTCTCCCCCTCCCCCATCACTTCCCTCCCCATTCTCCCCCTCCCCCATCATTTCCCTCCCCATTCTCCCCCTCCCCATTCTCCCCCCTCCCCCATCATTTCCCTCCCCATTCTCCCACTCCCCCATCATTTCCCTCCCCATTCTCTCTCCTATCCGTTCCCCTCAGCCCTCCTTACCTTAATGATAGTTGCCGTATCATCCCTTAGTTTGAGTAGCTCGGTGAAGTCGAAGTGTCCATTACACTCGAAGTTCTGCGAGGTGCTACTCAACATGGACTTGAGGCCGTCCTTGTGGTTCACCATCTCGAGGACGAACTGGTCGCGTACCACCTGCGAGTGAAAGAAAAGGAGGCGATGATGAAGTTGTAATAAGATATATAATATATATATATATATATAATATATATATATATATATATATAATATATAATATATATATATAATATATATATATATATATATTATAATAATATATAATATAGAGAGAGAGAGAGAGAGAGAGAGAGAGAGAGAGAGAGAGAGAGAGAGAGAGAGAGAGAGAGAGAGAGAGAGAGAGAGAGAGAGAGAGAGAGAGAGAGAGAGAGAGAGAGAGAGGGGAATGAAACAGTGAGAAAAAAAAAAACAATTATCTTTCCAACTCCGGGAAGAGATTTCCGAACCTGAGAAGCAAATATAAATCGGAAACTGCAAGCGCCATCTTTGTGTGCAGTCTAAAAACTCTTTGTTGTTTACGTCGGTTACAGTCCTAACACAAGAATAACGATAACAATAAGTAAATAAATGGATACACTTTAGCATACGAGCAAACTGTTCTCTGTTGCTGTGTCCTTTTACAAACGAGAAATTCGCTTTTAACTTTGCTTTGCATTGAAAAATACGAGTGTTTTTAAAAGTTTTCAAATTCCAAGCTCGAGTAATGACCAATAAATAACATTATGCAAAGAAATTCCTAAGTCTTAAAGTAGGCGCACGGGAAAAAAGACAGGCTCGTCCCGTTCCCTCGTAAAATGGTTTTGTTACAATGATATAAAATCTCTGAATACTCCTAACAAGGATATAGAAGGCGTGAATAATGACACTCCACGATGTAACAAACTACCTATTAGCTTTCGTCATGCACTTTAACTATTATCACCAATACATACGATCAAACACACGAACCTTATCGGACAGCGTGAACTCGAAGCCAAGGTCAGCGATGTTGTGTTCGGACATGTCGTAGCCATGTGCCTTGAATATGGTGATCTTCCCGAGTCTCTGCTTCTCCAAGTTCCGGAACTGCAAGGGAAGATGTTGGACTTGAAGACAGCATGATGAAATTGCAGTCTTGTATTAACTTTCTAACTTTCCCTTTGTCTCTATCTCTTGTTTCTGCTTGGCTGATTGCCTGCTGATGTCGCTGTCTGCTGTTTGTCTCTGCCTGTCTGTTTTTCTTTCTCTCTCTTTATCTCTCCCTGTCTCTCTCTCTCTCTGTCTCTCTCTCTCTCTTTCTCTCTCTCTCTCTCTCTCTCTCTCTCTCTCTCTCTCTCTCTCTCTCTCTCTCTCTCTCTCTCTCTCTCTTTCCCTCTATCTATCTTATCTATCTATCTATCTATCTTTATATCTCCCTGTCGTTCTGTCTCTCGTTTAGTTTGTCTGTCACTCTCACTCTGTGTACGTCTGTCTACACTCTC
>NC_051424.1:20905217-20912717 GCF_015228065.2 Penaeus monodon
CAAACATCATCAGTGATACTTTGATTTCCCCCCCCCCCCCCCTGCGACCTCTTTAATCCTCAGCTTCATTTTGTCAAATCCACCTCCTTATTCCTTCTTTGGAATGAAGAAAGAGACGAGAAGAGAGAGATAGGGAGAAAATATTCTATGGGTATTTCATAGGCACTTTAGATATATGCTTCAGAAAAGAAAAAGAGGAAGAGAGAGAGAGAGAGAGAAGAGAGGAGTCCCGGACGGAAGGGAGAGAGAACGGATGAGTCAGAGAGGAGAGGAGAGTGAGGAGAGGAGATGAGATGAGAGGAAGACAAGGAGGAGAGAGAGAGAAATGGATAGAAAACACACGAAGAGAGACAAGAAGGAAAATAAACAACTGAACTTACAGTAAGAAATGGAATAGAGAATAATATAACCAATAGAATGGAAAAATAAAAACAAAAATGAAATGAAATAAGCAAAAAAAAAACAAAAAAAAACAGCATATAAGCAACCATGAAATAAAATCAGGAAAAGCAAGAACAAAGAAAAGAGCAAAGAAAAAAAAAAAGTCAGAGACGTCGAGTAGTAAACAGCATCAAGAGGGAAAAGGGATCAGTTCGGATAGACAACAAGATCACGCGGAAGGAGGAGAAGGAGGGAAGGAGGAGGATAGGGAGGAGAAGGAGGAGGATAGGGAGGAGAAGGAGGAGGATAGGGAGGAGAAGGAGGGAAAGGAGGATAGGGAGGAGAAGGAGGAGGATAGGGAGGAGAAGGAGGAGGATAGGGAGGAGAAGGAGGAGGATAGCGAGAGGAGAAGGAGGAGGGATAGAGGAGGAGAAGGAGCGAGGCTAGGAGGGAGATGGAGGAAAGGAAGGAAGGATAGGGGATAGGATATATTCAGGAGGGGAGGAGGAGAAAGACAGGAGACGATGAGGAGAAGGAGGGAGAAAGGAGAGAGAACGGCAAGAAGGAGGCGGATAAGAAGAGGAAAAAGGAGGAGGGAAGGAGAAGAGGAAGTGATGATATTTAGGGAGGAGAAGGAGGAGGATGAGGAGGGGATAGGAATGGAAGGAGAAGGAGGGAGGAAGGAGGATTGAAGGAGAAGGAGGAGGAGGAAGGAGATCTAGGATGGAGAGGAGAGAGGTGAGAAGAAAGGAAGGAGGATAAGGAGGGAGGCAGGAAGGGGAGAAGAAGGAGAAGGAGGGCGGAGGAGGAAGGATAGGGGAGGAATTGGATAAGGAGGAGGATAGGGAGTGAGAGAAGGAGGGAGGAAAGGAGAAGAGAATTATAGGAGAGATAGAGGAAGGAGACAGAGGGACGGAAGGAGGATAGGGAAGGATCAGGAGGATAGGGAGGAGGAGGAGAGGAAAGGCGAAGGGAAGGAGGATCGGGATGGATAGGTCTACCAAGGAGGAGGATTTAGGGAAGGGAGGAGGGGATAAGGGGAGGGGATAAGGATAGAGGAAGGATAGGGAGGGAGGAAGGAGAGGAGGAGGAGGATGGATAGGGGAGGGAGGGGAGAGAGTAAGAACGAGAAGACGGAGGAGAAGCGCAAGAAAGAGAAAAAGGGGAGGATGATAGGAGGATCAGGAGAGAAGGAGAAGAGGAAGGAGGGAGAAGGATAGGAAGGAGGAGGAAGGAGGATAGGGAAGGATCAGGAAAGGATAGTAAGAGAGAGAAGGAGGGAGGAAGAGGATTAGAGGAGAAGTAGGAGGTGAGGAATAATAGAGATAGGAGGCGATCATGCGGGAGGATGGATTGAGGGAGGAAGATGGATAGGGAGGGGGAGGAAGAAGACGAAGGAGGAAAGAGGAATAGGAGGAGTAGGAGGAAAAAAAGGGGGAGGAACAAAACAAGGGATAAAAGGAGGGAAGGAAAAGGAGAAGGAGGAGGAGAAATGGAGGACAGGAAAAGGAAAGGGAAAGGGGAAAGGAAAAGGGGAGGGGAAGGATAAAGGAAAGGGAGGAGAAGATGAGAAGAGGTGAGAAGAGGAAGGAGGAAGGGAAGGGAGGAGAAGAGAAGGAGGAGCGAGGATAGGGAGGGGAGAGAACAAGGAGAAGAAGGAGAATAAGGAAGGAAGAGGAGGAGGATAGTATGAAATAGGGCATAGAGGAGGATAGGGAGGAGAAGGAGGAGGATGGGAGGAGGAAGAAGGGGATAGGGAGGAGAAGGAGGAGGTAGGGGGGAAGGGGGGGAAAAGGGAAGGAAAGGAGGAGAGGGAGGAGAAGAAGGAGGAGGATAGGGAGGAGAAGGAGGAGGATAGGGAGGCGAAGAGGGAAAGGAGGGGGGATAGGGAGGGGAGGAAGGAAAGGCAGAGAGGGATAGGGAGAGAGAAGGAGGAGGATAGGGAGGAGAAGGCGGAGGATAGGGGAGGAGAAGGAGGAGGATAGGGAGGAGAAGGGGGGGAAAGGAGGATATTGTTTTTTCCTTTTTGGGGAGGAGAAGGAGGAGGATAGGGAGGAGAAGGAGGGAAAGGGGATACGGCGAGGAGAAGGAGGAGGATAGGGAAGGAGAAGGAGGAGGATAGGGAGGAGAAGGAGGAGGAGAGGGAGGAGAAGGAGGAGGATAGGGAGGAGAAGGAGGAGGATAGGGAGGAGAAGGAGGGAAAGGAGGATAGGGAGGAGAAGGAGGAGGATAGGGAGGAGAAGGAGGAGGAATAGGGAGGAAGAAGAAGGAGAAGCAGGAAAGGACAGGGAGGAGAAAGGAGGAGGGAGGAGGAATAGGGGAGGAGAAGGGGGGGAAAGGAGGATAGGAGTGAGGAAGGAGGATGATAGGGAGGAGAGGAGGAAGGATTAGGGAGGAGCAGGAGGAGGATAGGGAGGAGAAGGAGGAGGAAAAGGAGAAGGAGGAGAAGGAGGAGGCTAGGGAGCGAGAAGGGGGAGGATAGAGAGGAGAAGGAGGAGGGGGAAATGGAAAGGAGGAGAAGGAGGAGGATAGGGAGCGAGAACGGAGGAGGATAGGGAGGAGAAGGAGGAGGAAAGGGAGGAGAAGGAGGAGGATAGGGAGGAGAAGGAGGAGGATAAGGAGGGAGAAGGAGGGAGGATAGGGAGAGAAGGGGAGGATAGGGAGGAGAAGAAGTGAGGATAGGTGAGGAGAGGAGAAGGAGGGAGGATGGGAGAAGGGAGGAGGAAAAGGAGGAAGAGAAAGAGGGAAGGGAGGAAGAGAAAAAGGAGGATAGGGAGGAAGAGGAGGAGGAAACGGAGAGAAGGGAGGAGAAGAGGGCAGAGGAAAAGGGAGGATGGGGGGGATTGGAAAGAGGAAAAAAAAGGAGGAAGAGAAGAGGGAAAAAAAAGAGGGGTTGAAAAGAGGGGAGGAGGAAATGAGAAAAAAAGAGGATGGGAAGGAGAAATAAGAGGAGAGGGAGGAAAAGAAAGTGGAGAAAAGGGAGGATACGGAGGAAGAGAAGGAGGGAAGGAGGAGGGAAGGAAAGGAAGAAGGTAAAAGATAAGAAAAGAGAAAGGGAGGAAGAGAAGAAGGAAGAAAGAGAGGAAGAGAAGGTGGAAGAAAAGGACGAATATAAGAGGTAGGAAAGTAAGGAAGAGAAAAGGTGGATGAAAGGGAGGAAAAAGGAAGATGGGACAAACCGAATGGGGGAAAGAGAGAAAAGGGAAATGCAGAGAGGAGGAGCGAAGAAGTTAAAATAAAGGCGGAAGAAGAAGGAATGTCAATGAAGGAAGTGAGAACAGAAGTATAAAGAGAAAGATGAAATTAGAAAGTAGAGGTAGAAAAAATTAAAAAGCAAAGGAAGGAGGGAAATGAGAGAGATAAATTATTTAAAAGGAATATTGCGATATTCTATTTAGAAGATAGATATCAGTGGAAAGAAAGAGATAGATAGATAGAGAGATAGATATAGAGATAGATAGAGAGACAGATAGAGATAGATAGATATATAGATAGACAGACAGATAGATAGATAGATAGATAGATAGAATAGATAGAGAGAGAGAGATGGGAGGAGAGAGAGAGTCGGGATGGAGAGGACAAGAAGAGAGAGAGAAGAGCGAGAGAAGGAGCCAAGACAGATGTAGAGAAGGAGTAGAGAGAGAGAAATGAGGAGAGAAGACGATGAGAGAGAGAGAGAGAGAGGCAACAGAAGACAAACAGAAAAACAAACCAACAGGCAGAGACTGTGACCAGACCAGTATACACTACAAACACTTTTCTTTACATATTCGACAAAAAAAAAATGACGAGAGAAAGATCGAAGAAATAGAGGAAGAAAAAGAGAATAGAGAGAGGCAAAGAGAAGAGGAAAGACGGGAGACAGTTGAGTGACAGCCGAGTAATAGGATAAAGACAAGGAAGTTAATAAAAAGTAAACAAAACAAAACAAAAAAGGAAATTTAGACACTGTTGGCACGTCGAAAAAAGAAATACAGGAAAGGGGGTGACGCGTATGCCGTGTGTGTGTGTGTGACTGTAGGTATGTATTGAAAGCGAGAGAGAGAGAGAGAGAGAGAGAGAGAGAGAGAGAGAGAGAAAAAGAGAGAGGAGAGAGGAGAAAAGAAGGGGTAATGAAGGAGAGAGAGATGATGAGAGAGATGAGAAGAGACGCGACAACCGAGACGGAGAAGAGAGAGATGAGGAGAGAAGGAGAGAGAGAGATGAGAGAGAGAAGAGAAAGAGAGAAAAAGAAAGTGAGTGAGAGAGGTGAGCGAGAGTGAGAGAGAGAAGAGATGTCGAGGAGAGAGGAGGAGAGGGAGGGAGATGAGAGAAGAGAGCTAGAGGTAGATAGATAGACAATAGTAGATAGATAGATAATAGATAGGTAGGATAGGTAGATAGATAGATTGGATAGATAGGTAGATAGATAAATGGATAGATACGGTAGGTTAGAAGAGATGAAGAGAGAGAGAGAGGAGAGAGTGACGAGGGTGGAAGAGGAGGAAGAGGAGCGACGAGTGGAGAGAGACAAGAGAGGATGGAGAGGACGGAGGACGACCAAGAGACGAGAGGTGAGAGTAGGGGAGGTGTTCCATGGCCGTGAGGCGAGGATCGGACGGGAGAGGAGACTGAGAGAAGAGAGAGGTAGTTAGGAGAGAGGGGGGAGGGGGGGGGGATTGATGGAGAGAGAGTAGAGAGAGAGGAGAGAGTAGAAGACGAGAGGAGAGAGAGAGCAGAGAGAGAGGACGAGAGACAGAGAGAGAGAGAGAGACAACGACGTGTAGAGAGAGAGAGATGACGGGAGCTGAGACGATGCGGCAAGAGTGGATTAGATACGTGAGAGTGAGACGGAGATTCCGAGCATATAGAGATGAGAGAGAGGAGAGACTGGGAGAGAGGGAGAGAAAGATAGAGAGATGGAGTGAGAATAGAGAGAGTGGAGGAGAGACACCGCAGATGAGGAGAGAGGAGACGGGGAGAGATGGAGTGGAGAGGAGAGTAGAGAGAGGAGGGAGAGGGGGAGGAGAGAGAGAGAGAGAGAGAGAGGGAGTGGGACGAGATGGAGGAGGACGGAGAGAGAGCGAGATTGAGCGAGCAGGCTGCAGCGAGGAGGGGGGAGAGGGTAGAGAGAAGGAGAGAGGACGAGAGAGAGAGGGCGAGGGGGGGGTGGAGAGAGGGTGGGGGGGGGGGGGGGAGGGGGGCTGGTGGGTAGGGGGTGGGTTGTCCCTTTGGGGTGGTAGTAGAGATTTAGGTCGGAGCTTGGTAGAGAGAGAGGAGAAGACGCGATGGAAGAGAGAGGAGGAGAGAGAGACAGAAGGAGGAGCGAGGAGAGAGACGGAGAAGAGGGAAGAGGGAGGGAGAGAGGAGATGGGATGCCGGAGAGAAGCGGAGGGAGGAGATGAGGCAGAGAGAGAGAGAGAGATGGAGAGGAGAGAGAGGAGAGAGAGGAGAAGAGAGAGGAGAGAGAGAGAGATTGAGATGATTGTGCGAGGAGAGAGAGAGACAGACCAGAGAGAAGAGGACTACAGAGAAGAGAGACAAGAGAGAGACGACGAGACAGAGAGGAGAGACAGACAGACAGACAGACAGAGAGAGAGAGAAGGGAGAGAGAAGAGAGGAGAAGAGGAGAGTGATGATGAGATGACGAGAGAGAGAGGACAGAGCCGAGAGAGAGAGGACCGAGACGGGATGACGAGAGAGAGATGATACGGGGTGAGAGAAGATGATTGAAGAGATGATTTGAGAGCAGCGGAGAGAGAGAAGATGAGATCAGAGACAGACAGGACAGACACGACGCCAGACAGAAGAGAGGAGAGAGAAGGAGACGGACGAGGAGAGAGGAGAGATGAGGAGAGATGCGAGGAGGGAGTTGATGAGGAGTGGAGAGGAGAGATTTTTGAGATTGGAGAGGAGAGAAGAGAGAGAGAGATGAGAGACTGAGAGACGAAGAGTGAGGAGAGTGTAAGAAGCGGTGGAGAGAAGTAAGAGGATGAGAGAGAGACGAAGAAGGAGAGAAGAGGGAGGGAGAGAGGAGATCGAGAGAGAACCCAGAGGAGAGAGAGAGAGAGACCAGGAGAGGGGGAGAGAGGGAGAGAGAGAGGAGAGAGACAGACAGACAGACAGACAGACAGCGACAGTACAGACAGACAGACAGGACAGGGACAGACAGGACAGACAGAAGCAGACAGACAGACAGTGGGACAGACAGGACAGAGAGAGAAAGAATGAGAGAGGAGATGAGAAGAGAGAGGAGAGTAGACAGAGAGGAGAGGAGAGAGACACGAGAGGAGATGAAGCGGAGAGATGGGAGTGTCGAACGAGAGATGGAGAGAGAGAAAGAGAGATGGAGAAGGAGGAGGAGAAGAGAGAGAGGGAGGGAAGAGAGAAAGAGAGAGACGAGGGGAAGAGGTAGAGAGGACGAGAGGAAGAGAGAGGATGGGAGGGAGATGAGAGAGAGTCAGGAAAGAGGGGAGCAGAGCGGGTAGGAGAAATCGGAGGAAGAGGAGCAGGAGACGAGATGCTCGGACGAACGAGAGAAGATGAGAGAATCTTCGACGAAGAAAGCTCGAATTGAGAGAACGACGAGGAGAGGGACATAACACACACGCACGCACACAACACAAAGAAGAGGTAGGCACAGATGGAATAGAAGAAATATAGGAGTCTAGCCGAGAATAAGAATAATCAAAAGCATGACACGAAATGGAGGAAGGAAAGAGAAAGAATAAAAATATTAAAGAGATGAGGAACAGAATACAGAATCAAACAAAAGCAAACACAATCAAACAACAAGCAAACAAGGGAAAACATGCCCCCAGGTCGAAAGCGCGGGAAAACACAATGTCGTTTGTCTTGTTTCAAAAGCAACAATGAAAACGAACGATAAAATTTGGCCATAAATGCAGTCGGTCGTTTGATTAAGATGCCATATAATTTCAGCGACAAGAGATATTTGGCAACTGAGCGAATTCCTCATCTTGCCGAATATTCCAGAATATTCCTTTTCTGTCCCAACAACGCCCCCGTACCACCCCCCACCCCATCCTTTCTGCGTTTTCTTGAGGTTTATCTGCCTACTGGCACATTTACTATCTTTGTTATGTAATCTTACCATGTTTGGCGTTTTAATATCAACAC
>NC_051424.1:20915217-20925217 GCF_015228065.2 Penaeus monodon
TATAGATATATAATATTTATATATATACATTTGATGGGCAATTAGATGAGTCTACATGCCTTACTTGCAATAAATAAGTGATGCCATGCAAAAAAAATAGTTAACAGGTGCATGAATAAACACATTATCTAGTAAATCATATTGCGAATAAATGCATGTCAATCTGTGCGTAAAAATTGTATATACAGAAAAATAATTGCACTGCATATCCTGGCTTATTGACAACAGACATATTGACAAATATCCACGTCACAGAATAAGTTACCAGACGTGTAAACAAATAAACAAACACATTACCTGGTGTACTAATTTGATCTTCAGGGTGCCAGGTGGTGCCCCACCGATTGCCACCTGTTTGGGGGAGAAAAACAGATGGTATTGAGTGAGATTTGAAGCTCTCTGGGTTAGGCTTAGAAATAATTCGAATAAACAGGCTCATGATCTTCCTTATCAGAATATACGGTAAACAAAATAATTATATAATTATATATCTTGTCGCCGGTACAATCTTCATACCATTAAGAGGAATTTATGATTATAGTGATGGAAAATTATATATAATATAATTATTCAATAAAAAATGGGAAATGATAACAATCGAAGAGTTAAAACGATATGGATGGACAGCAACAACCAAACGCAACACAAAATATGTACAACGGTTATAAATATGATAAATGAAAAAAAACAAAATAAATAAGAAAAAGAAAAGAAGACAAAGAATAAAAAAGAAGAAGAAGAAAAAGAAGAAGAAAAGAAGAAAAGGAGGAGGTGGAGGAGGAGGAGGAAGAAGAAATAGAAAAAGAAACGGAACAAAAGAAGAAAGAGAAAGAAAAAGAAATAAGAGTAAGACTAAAAAAAAAAAAAAAAAGCCGAGAGATTTAGCCAAAGAAAATCAAACTTCTGAAGCTTGTGGGCGAAATGACGTCACGCTTGAGATAAAAGGTGGAGTAAATTTGGCAGTTTTCTTCCCGTAGAGTTTTGACAAACGTTGGCAGTTTCGGACACCCTCGTGAATTAAAGTACGGTAAATATTTTTGCAGTATACTTTATATGCCGCTTCGTTCACGGCGGCAAAAGTGTATCATTTACGTAGAAAGGAGGGAAAATGTCACACTACTTGTGTGAATTCTCTCTCTCTCTGTTTGTGTCTTTCTCTCTCTTTCTCTCTATGTTTGTGTATTTCTCTCTGCCCCTCTCTCTGTCTCTCTCTCTCTCTCTGTTTGTGTCTTTCTCTCTGTCTCTCTCTCTGTCTCTCTCTCATTCTCTGTCTGTCTCTCTCTCTCTCTCTCTCTTTCTCTCTTTCTCTCTCCCTCTCCCCCTCTCTCTCTCTCTCCTCTCTCTCCTCCTCTCTCCTCTCTCTCCTCTCTCTCTCTCTCTCTCTCTCTCTCTCCTCCTCTTCTCTCTCTCTCTACTTTAACGATATTCATTTTGGAGATACAACCGATGGATATGTTGAATATATGCTCCATAAACCATTTTTTATATATGTTTTATGCAAATCACAGATGTAGGGCGGTAATATAACGCATATTAGTAAGAGATACACATAATATATTATAGTATATCTATATATATATATCTATTATAACTATATATATATATATATAATATATATATATATACTATATCTATAGAGAGAGAGAGAGAGAGGAGAGAGACGGAGAGAGAGAGAGAGAGAGAAGAGAGAGACCAGAGAGAGAGAGAGAGAGAGAGAGAGAGATGTACTTATATTTCTTTGTTTACAGAGATTGGTGTAGAGCGAAAAAATATCGGTTCACATATACAGGTGACCTTTCAATAATTCTACGTCAGGTAATCAATTCAAACACACACACACACACACACACACATACACACACATATACATATATATATAGATAGATAGATAGATAGATAGATAGAGAGAGAGATGGAGAGAGAGAGAGAGAGAATGAGAAAGAGAGAGAATG
Source organism: Penaeus monodon (assembly GCF_015228065.2). Taxonomy (NCBI): domain Eukaryota; kingdom Metazoa; phylum Arthropoda; class Malacostraca; order Decapoda; family Penaeidae; genus Penaeus; species Penaeus monodon. The sequence goes on from NC_051424.1 coordinate 20,917,170, forward strand.
AGAAAGAGAGAGAATGAGAAAGAGAGAGAGAGAGTGAGAGAGAAACCGAGAGAGAGAGAGATTTGTATTCTTCTTCCTTTTTTTAATCTATACACATCACATTACTCTACAGTGTGCATTGCCTCGGGCCTGACCTTGCGCACGTGCAGCTGGAAGGCGCTGCCGAGGGCCGCCTTCTTCAGCTCGGGCGGCACGGGCTCGATGATCTGCGCCGGAGGGTCGCCGCGAAACATGGCCCCGTTGCGTGCGAAGTTCTCCCCGAAGGTGTTGGCCCACAGGCGGCGGGTGGCGCTGTCCGAGGTCGTCAGCTTGGAGCCCGGCTGCCGGTCGTTCACGGAGTCGTCGTGGTTCAGGATCTTGCCCAGGATGCGTTGGGTGTCCTTCGCGTATTTCTTCGGGTGGACCTTTTTTTTTTTTTTTTGGGGGGGGAGGTTTGTTATCGTTGTATTTATGTTTTTTTTTGTAGTTGTGTTGTGGATTTTGTTGTTGCTTTGTGCGTTTGTTTTAGTTTGGTAGTCGTTTTTTGTTTTTGTTGTTTCTTTTTTTGTATTGTTTTTTTTTGTTTTTATTTTGTATTTGTTGTTTTGTTTTTTGTTTGGTGTTTGCGTTTAAGATTTTGTATTGTGTGTTTTCGAAGGAGGAAGAGACAAGGGTTGCCGTTAGATTATTTAGTTCTTTGTACATATCATAATGGTTTATTCCTACTAGAATTAAAGTTCTTGAACAGTTGCGAGAACGTTTAGTACTGATATAATCAATCCATGATAACAAGATACCAATATATTTCGGTAAAGAAAAACAACAACAACACCATATTCACTAACTATAAAAACTATGAAAATATTAATACTAAACAATATAATAGACAACCTATATTCACTAACACGATAAATAAACACATATTCACTAACTATAAAAACATATATCACGAACCTATTGGCGTGCCAGATGATATCCATTCATACACAAGCGGAACTAAAAACTGTTGCTGGGTTTGAAAACTTCAGGTAGATAAACTTCTTGTATCTATTCAACAGCCTTCTTTAAGGTACGACTTTCATGAGGCAGTGTGGAAGAGAGACCTGCAAGAAGAGACAGTTCTTGTCTGTTGGTAATCCCTCGCGGAACAAACATATGTGTCAGCATCTGCACGTGATTTGTTAATTTTTACGCACACAAATATAGCATTAGATATATAATACTATATATATATATATTCTATTTAATTATATCATATGATATATATATATATATCTATATATATCTATAGATATATACATAATAATATATATGAAAATATATATATATATATATATATATAACAATATAAATATATATATATAAATAATATATTATGTATGTATGTATGTTATATTAGACGTATATACCTATGTTTATACATATCATTTATATACACACACTTCTACACACACAACACATACACAGAACACACACACACACACACACAAATAAACAACACACACACACACACAACCTATCTCCCCTTTCTACCCTTTCCTCTACTCTCTCTCTTCCCTACATACTTCCGTTTCCCACTAACTCTCTCTACCCCCTCCCCCTCAATCCTATCTATATTCCTTTTTCCCTCCTCCTCCTCTGCTACACATTTCATCCTTCCTGCTCCTCCTCCTCTCCCTTCCGACAATCACTTCAACTTCCCCATTCCCTCCTTTTCTCCACCACCCCTCCCTTCTCCACCCCTCCCCCCGATCCTCTCCCCCTCTCAAAGCATCCTTTCACCTCTCCCATGTATCATCAACCTTCCACCCTCCCTCACCACCCACCCTGCCTGCTCTCCTTACCTGGTAATAAAACATGCTTTCCTCGCGACTGCAGCTCAGATCATAGGAAATGAGTGAGTGTACTGGACAGCAACACCGGCGAGATCCTGCCAAGATGACATCGAACGGCTCATTGGGGTACATCTATCAGAGCTTCATTGTCCTTTGTGTGCCTTCTTCAGCGCCCTCTAGGGAAGGACGAGGAAGAGAGAGAGAGGAGGGAAACGTCGTTAAGCGCAAAAATCGTGGGGGGAGGTGGAAGAATTGGTGGTTAAGCGGAATATGATGGGACTTGGGAGGAGTGGTGTTAATGATGGGTTATAATGGGAAATGGGGAAGAAATGTCTCAATGATAGGCTTATACGCCTTGGTCAGAGCCAGCGGGAGATGGAAAAACTATATAAAGGAATGGAGAAACTGAGTTACTCAGGAAGTAATGAATGAAAATGGGAAGATAATTGCCTGTTAATGCGAACTCATTTCCCCACCAAAATTCATCCAACCATTTTTCCACCCCCTTTTGCATGCATGGATATTGACCGACGGCGTTTTCATTACCCCTTTCCCTCTTATCCTACATGATTAACCCAGTTTGCAATGAAACAAAACCCATCGTTTTAAAGATACCGGACGTGACCTACAACCCTTCGCTTGACCGTTGTGACCAAAGTGTCGCATTGCGACGTGTTTTGTGGGAGAGGGCTGCTGAGTCCTTTGTTTTACCCTTTCTCGCTCGAAAAGTTGGTCTCGTTTGCTTTATCTCAGTCTCTTTGTCAATGGATCGATGCTATCTGTCTTTCTCCCCTTCCCTCACCTTGCCGCCCGTCTGTCGTCTGTCTCTCATCTCATCTAATAACGGTTCAAATTATATAAATATATTAAATTAAATATAGTATATATTAATTATTATATTATTTATTTATTATATGATTAATAATTTAATAATATAAATATATTATATATGATATATTATAAAAATTTTGTCTTTTCCCTTCGCTCTCCCTTCTCTCTCTTTCTTCTTCTCCTCTCCTCTCTCCCCTTCTCTCTCTCTCTTCTCTCTCTCTCTCTCTCTCTCTCTCTCTCTCTCTCTCTTTCTCTCTTCTCTCTCTCCCCTCTCTCTCCTCTTTTCTCTCTCTCTCTCTCTCTCTCTTCCCTCTCTCTCTCTCTCTCTCTCTCTCTCTCTCTCTCCTCTCCCCTCTCTGCTTTGTGTTGTGGTGTGTATGTTCTTTTTGTGTGCAGCGGTAGCGTTCTAGTCTAGCATCTTACTGACCTACGTTCAAATTCCCCCCACGCCACGACTGATTACCCGGGCCATTCCTTAAAGAGGGGGAAATTTAGAAGAAAATATAAACAGATAACCGTGTCACACCGAGAATAACCAGTGTAACAAACTGAATAAAATTAAATTAATATATTATTATTTACTCTCTCTCTCTTGCTCTCTACTTTACTCTCTTTATCTCCCTCTCTTTAAGTTTAACTCTCACTCTCTCTCTTTCTCGCTCGCTCGATCGCATGTTCTCACTCTCTCTCTCTCTCTCTCTCTCTCTCTCTCTCTCTCTCTCTCTCTCTCTCTCTCTTCTCCCCTCTCTCCTCTCTCCCCTCTCTCTCTTCTGTTTTAACCCATGTCTTCCGTCTCTCTTTCTCTTTCTCTTCCTCTATCGCTGTATCTACCTATCTATATATCTGCCAGTCTGACTATCTCTCAGCCTCTCTGTTTATGAAATGATCTATTACCAGTTCATCTATCCACCTTTCATTCCATTGCCTTTTTCATAAACCCCACTTACCATGCGATAATATTTCGCTCCTAATAATTAATCTCCATTCTTTATACGCAAAATACTCTTCCTTTGTCACTGTCCGCGTCGATATCCACTTCCAGTAATATCCAATTGATCCGAAACACACGCTGTCCAATAGCCATATCAACCAGGGTCTAGTTCATTTGAAAATCCACTTCAACCTGTGTGCCCGATGCCAAAATCCTTCAAATCAATGTACATTCAAAATTGAATTCGTTTCTTTTTGTGCGTGCGTGTATGTGTAGAAAAAAAAAATGGAACAAAATGAAAATGTGGGGAAAAAAGCGGTCGAAAGATCCATCTCAAAAATTGCGTTTTATTCCAATAGCCGTTTTATTCCATAAGCAAAATTCATCCATCAGTCAGTCCATCATCATTTAGTTAACCGTTATATAAAATAAGAAAAAGGAAAAAAACAACGGTAAAAATAAGGATTGGAAAAATAGATGCCCAAAAACATATATATACCTTATACACACCCACACACACATTATTAATCAAATAATATATATATATATATTATATATATATATATATCTTATATATTATATATTTATATATATCTATATTATATATGTTATATTATTTATATATCTATTCTTTATATTATATATTTATTTATATATATATCTATATATATATATTATATATATTATATTTATATTTTAATTTATAACCCATTTGATGGGCAATTAGATGAGTCTACATGCCTTACTTGCAATAAATAAGTGATGCATGCAAAAAAATAGTTAACAGGTGCATGAATAAACACATTATCTAGTAAATCATATTGCGAATAAATGCATGTCAATCTGTGCGTAAAAATTGTATATACAGAAAAATAATTGCACTGCATATTACAGACATATTGACAAATATCCACGTCACAGAATAAGTTACCAGACGTGTAAACAAATAAACAAACACATTACCTGGTGTACTAATTTGATCTTCAGGGTGCCAGGTGGTGCCCCACCGATTGCCACCTGTTTGGGGGAGAAAAACAGATGGTATTGAGTGAGATTTAAAGCTCTCTGGGTTAGGCTTAGAAATAATTCGAATAAACAGGCTCATGATCTTCCTTATCAGAATATACGGTAAACAAAATAATTATATAATTACATATCTGGTCGCCGGTACAATCTTCATACCATTAAGAGGAATTTATGATTATAGTGATGGAAATTATAATATTAATGATAATTATTCAATCAAAAAATGGAAATGATAACAATCAAAGAGTTAACGATATGGATTGGAATAGCAACAACAAAAACAACACAAAATAAGTACAACGGTTATAAATATGATAAATGAAAAAAAACAAAATAAAGAAGAAAAAGAAAAGAAGACAAGGAATAAAAAAGAAGAAGAAAAAGAAGAAGAAAAGAAGAAGAGGAGGAGGTGGAGGAGGAGGAAGAAGAAGAAATAGAAAAAGAAACGAAACATAAGAAGAAAGAGAAAGGAAAAGAAATAAGAGTAAGACTAAAAAAAAAAAAAAAAAAAGCCGAGAGATTTAGCCAAAGAAAATCAAACTTCTGAAGCTTGTGGGCGAAATGACGTCACGCTTGAGATAAAAGGTGGAGTAAATTTGGCAGTTTTCTTCCCGTAGAGTTTTGACAAACGTTGGCAGTTTCGGACACCCTCGTGAATTAAAGTACGGTAAATATTTTTGCAGTATACTTTATATGCCGCTTCGTTCACGGCGGCAAAAGTGTATCATTTACGTAGAAAGGAGGAAAAATGTCACATTACTTGTGTGAATTCTCTCTCTTTTCTCTCTGTTTGTGTCTTTCTCTCTCTTTCTCTCTATGTTTGTGTATTTCTCTCTGCCCCTCTCTCTGTCTCTCTCTCTCTCTCTCTGTCTCTCTCCCTCTCCCCCCTCTCTCTCTCTCTCTCTTTTTCTCCCCTCTCTCTCCTCTCTTCTCTTTTCTCTCTCTCTTCTCTTCTCCTCCCCTTTTCTTTTCTCTTTTCTCTCTCCTCTCTCTCTCTCTCTCTCTCTCTCTCTCTCTCTCTCTCTCTACTTTAACGATATTCATTTTGGAGATACAACCGATGGATATGTTGAATATATGCTCCATAAACCATTTTTTATATATGTTTTATGCAAATCACAGATGTAGGGCGGTAATATAAAACCCCATATTAGTAAGAGATTTCATTATAATATTTTATATTAATATATTTTATATATATTATATATATATATATATATATATATATATATATATATATATATATTATAGAGGAGAGAGAGAGAAAAGGAGAGAAAAGAGAGAGAGAGAAGAGAGCGAGAGAGAGAGAGAGAGAGAGAGAGAGAGAGAGATGTACTTATATTTCTTTGTTTACAGAGATTGGTGTAGAGCGAAAAAATATCGGTTCACATATACAGGTGACCTTTCAATAATTCTACGTCAGGTAATCAATTCAAACACACACACACACACACACACACATACACACACATATACATATAATATATAGATAGATGTAGATAGATAGATAGAGAGAGAGAGAGAAGAAGAGAGAGAGAGGAAAAGAGAGGAGAGAGAGAGAGGAGGGAGAGAGAGAGGAGGAGAGAAGCGGACGAGGAGGAGAGGGGAGAAAAAGAGAGAGAGAGACTGAGAAGGGGGAGAGATGAGAAAGGGGAGATGAGAAGAGAGAGGGAGGGGGAGAGAGAAGGTGAGAGAGAGACGAGGAGAGAGAGAGAAGAAACGAGAGAGAGGAGAGAAAGACCCAAATCTTAACAAAAACCAAAGTGGAGGGGCTGAGGAGGCAGGAAGGCGGCGAGGGGGCCCGCTGGGGCACGGGGGAGAGGGGGAGGGTCGCCGCAAACATCCCCTCTCGCAGTTCTCGCCCGGGTTTGCCCACAGGCGCGGTGCGCTTCCGAGGTGTCCGCTTAGCCCGGCTGCCGGTCGTACTCACCGGAGTTCGTCGTGTTTCCCGGTCTTGCCCAGGTGCTTGGGTGTCCCTTCGCGTATTCTCTTCGGTGGCCTTTTTTTTTTTTTTTTTTTGGGGGGGGGAGGTTTGTTATCGTTGTATTTATGTTTTTTTGTTGTTGTTGTTGTTGATTTTGTTTTTGTTTTGTGTGTTTTGTTTTAGTTTGTGTTTTTGTTTTTGTTTTTTTTGTTTTTTTTTTTGTATTTGTTTTTTTGTTGTTTTTATTTTTGTATTTGTTGTTTTTTGTTTTTGTTTTGGTTGTTTTCGTTTAGATTTTTTTGTTTGTGTGTTTTAGAAGGAGGAAGAGACAATGTTGCCGTTAGATTATTTAGTTCTTTTTGTACATTATCATAATGGTTTATTCTTACTAGAATTAAAGTTCTTGAACAGTTACGAGAACGTTTAGCTACTGATATAATCATCATGCAACAAGATATCAATATATTTGGTAAGAAAACAACAACAACACCATATTCACTAACTATAAAAACTATGAAAATATAATATAAACACTATAATATGAACACTATATTCACTAACACTATAATATAAACACTATATTCACTAACTATAAAAACACTATATTCACTAACCATATGAGCGTGCCAGATGATATCCATGTCATAACAAGGAACTAAAAACTTTGCTGGGTTTGAAAACTTCAGGTAGATAAACTTCTTGTATCTTTCAACAGCTTCTTTCAGGTACGACTTCATGAGGCAGTGTGGAAGAGAGACCTGCAAGCAAAGAGGCAGTTCTTGTCTCTGTTTGGCTTAATCCCTCGCGGATACAAACATATGTGTTCGGCATTTGCACGTGATTTTGTTCTATTTTTACGCACACACATATATGCATATATATATGCATATATATATATATATATATATATATATATTATATATATATATATATATATATATATATATATATATATATATATTATATATATATATAAATATATATATTATAATATTTTATATATATATCATATATTATAATATACATATTCTAGTATGATGTATGTATATATATACATATATACCTATGTATACATATTCATATATATATACACACACTTATACACACACACACATACACACACACACACACACACACACACACACATACACACACACACACACACACACACCTATCTCCCCTTCTACCTTTCCTCTACTCTCTCTCTTCCCTACATCCTTCCGTTTCTCACTACCTCTCTCTACCCCCTCCCCCTCAATCCTATCTATATTCCTTTTTTTCCCTCCTCCTCCTCTGCCTCCACATTTTCCATCCTTCCTGCTCCTCCTCCCTCTCCCTCCTACCATCACTTCAACCCTTCCCCATTCCCCTCCTTTCTCCACCCACCCCCTCCCTTCTCCACCCCTCCCCCTCCATCCTCTCCCCCTTCTCACATCCATCCTTTCACCCTCTCCCTGTATCACCCACCCTTCCACCCTCCCCTCACCCACCCACCCTGCCTGCTCCTCCTTACCTGGTAATA
>NC_051424.1:20937717-20942717 GCF_015228065.2 Penaeus monodon
TCCACCTTCTCCTCCTCCTCCCCCTTTCCCTTCCTCTCCCCTTCCACCCCTCACTTATCCCTCCTACTCTACATCCCTTCCCCCCTTATCCATCCGTCCCCTCCCCTACCCCCTTACCTTCTACCCCTCCCCCCTCCGAATCCCCCTTCCACCCCTCCTCCCCCACCTCCTCTTACCCTCCTTCCACCTCCCCATTCCCTCCCACCCCGTCTTCTTCACCCCTTCCTTTCCTCCCCCTCCAGTCTCTCTTCCTTTCCCCTCTTCCCCCTTTCTCCTTCCTCCCCTTCCCCCCTCTCTCTCACCCCTTATCCCTTCTCCCTCCTCTCCTTCCCTCCTTATCCCTCCCCCCTTCACCTTTCCCCCTCCATCTCCCTCCCCCTTTTCCCCTTCCCCCTTCCCCCCTTTCCCCTTTCCCGCCCTTCCCCCCTCCCTTCCCCCATTTCCCCTCCCCCCCTTCTCCCTCCCTTCCCCCATTTCCCCTTCCCCCCTTCTCCCTCCCTTCCCCCATTTCCCCTTCCCCCTTCCCCCTCCCTTCCCCTCGCATAAGCGTCTGGCCCAATTCCAAGCAGTCCTCGGGCCGTGAAGGACGGAAAGTGAGGGATATTTATAGGAGAACCCTTTGCGCTACTTCACTTTCTTTGCCTTTTTTTGTCTTTTATCTGCTCCAGTTCTTCCCTTTCGTTTTTTTTTTTTTGGTTCGTTTTCCTTAGGTTCTTTCTCTCTCTCTCTCTCTCTTTCTCTGTCTGTCTGTCTGTCTCTCTGTTTTTCTCTCTGTTTCTGTCTCTGTCTCTGTCTTTCTTTCTTTCTCTCTCTCTCTCTCTCTCTCTCTCTCTCTCTCTCTCCTCTCTTCTCTCTCTCTCAATCTCTCTCTCTCTCTCTCTCTCTCTCTCTCTCAACAACAATAATTGTTGATCGTAAGGCTGATAATTACTATTATTATCATTATTATTATTATCATTATTATTGTTATTATCATTATTATTACTATTATTATTATTATTATTATTATTATTATTATTATTATTATTATTATTATTATTATTATTATTATCATTATTATTATTATTATTATTATCATTATAATTATAACAATAGCAGTAATAGTAATAATTATGAAAAGATGATGGTGATGATGATGATGATGATTAATATAACAGTAACGATAATAATGATAATGATAATAATCAATAATAATAACAATAATAATAATAATAATAATAATAATAATAATAATAATAATAACAATGCTAATAATATTAACAATAACAACAGTAGTAATAATAATGATTCTAGTAACAATAATAATAATAATAATAGTAATAATAATAATATAATATAATAATAACAATGATAATAATAAAAATAATAATATATATAATAATAATAAAAATTAATACTAATAAATAATACTAATAATAATAATAATTAATAATAATGATAATATAATAATAATAATATAATGATAATAATAATAATAATAATGATAATAATAATAACAATAACAATAATGATGATGATGACAATAATAATAACAATGAATATAATGATAATAGAAATAATGATAATATCATTATTAATGATGTTATTAACTAAATTGATAACAATATCAGCAAAGATAAGATAGGTGATGATATACAAAATATGCTCACATTTATTTTTTATATTATTATTTTTTTATCACTATCAGTTTTATCATTGTTATTCCTATTACTATTGCAGTCATTGTCGATATCATCGTAATCTTTGCCTCCATCGCAGTTTATCCTCATTTTTGGGTCGCACACAAATATGTAAGTAATAGTATTTGTTTCTATTGATCTGTCCACTTGCTTTGTCCTCTACTTCCTACTTTCGCAATTCTCTGACATTATTTTCTATTCCCTTTTTCTCATTATGTCAACTCTGTCGCTTTTGACCCTCTTTCTACTTCTCCTTCCCTGCTCTGCACCCCAGTTCTATGAACACTCGCTACCCACTGTTTCGTTTTCTTTATTTCTATCTTCCTTTTTACCTGTTCTTCCCCCTACACCCTGCCTTTTATCCCCCCCCTCCCCTTCCCTCCTTCTCCTCACATTCCCCTCACTCCTGTCGCTATCCTCACTCCCCTCACTCCCCTCATTCACAACCTCACCCTGTCCTCCTGGTACTTTAGGCTCTGCACGTGATCATACTATTAAGGATAATGATAATGTGTATGAATGTACATGTGGAATTGGTACGCAGGGAGAGAGGGGAGGAAAATTAGAAAGAAGATGGGGAAAAGGGAGAGGAAGAGGGACAATGACAACGAGTGTGGGGAGGGAGAGAGAATGAAAAGGAGAGGGAGATAAGGGTTTGATGATAGATGGAAAGAGAGAGAGAGAGAGAGAGAGAGAGAGAGAGAGAGAGAGAGAGAGAGAGAGAGAGAGAGAGAGGGGGGGGGGGAGGAGCGAGCGAAGAGAGAGAATGAATGAGAGACAGACAGACAGAATGATAGACTAAGAAACAGATAGAGATAGGGAGAGGAGAAATGAGAGAAAAATAGAAAGAGAAAGAGAAAGAGAGAGGAAGCAAGAGAAAATATGAACCTTACATACACAAGGTAGACACACACATGGCCATATCCAATTAAACTCTTTCTACGTAGTAATGACATGTAAGTTCATACAAATTTTCTGTTTCATATGATTTTCCGATACCTAATTAGTCTAGATAATCAATATTCAAAGTCTCTCTAATATTTACTTATAACTAATCAGTAATCTAATTACTGTCGCAAATTAAGTGATTCTAGACTTCATCAGTATTTTTGATGAACATTGTTGTATGTCAATAATCTTAATTAATGATTAGATTGGCTAATCAGTTTTCCCTAATCAGTCGTCAGGGTAACTTATCACTGACGAGGATTAGCCATTCAACTTATTAATAAAGGGTAATCACTGTGTAATTATCGCTAATGAGTAAATGACACATAACACCACATCATCATCACCAATGAAAAAAAATACCTAAGCATATTTTGATTACCGTTAATTACCCTTATCAATGTTGCTATTAAACTACTATCATCATTTGCATTTTCATTTTCATATTACTATTACTATTACTAAGAATAATGTTTCATCCTTAGTGCTATTGCTGTTTTTATTACTCTTAATAATATTGTTATTATCAGCATCTTTATTATCATTGCTATAATCAGTACTGTGTAATGTTATTATTATCATTATTATGAATTATTTTCATTATTATCATTATAATTATTATTGCTATTATTATCGTTATTTTCATTATTTCATCAATATCATTATTCTTTCATCGTTATCATTATTATTCTTATCACTATCATTATCATTATTGTCATTGTAGGTATTATTCTTACGATATTATTATCATATAAACTTATGATTTAATACTATTATTATTATTGTCATTATTATTAATATTAATATTATTATCATTATTATTATTACTATTATTATTATTATTATTATTATTACTATTATCATTATTATTATTATTATTGTTATTATTATTATCAATATTATTATTGCTATTATTATTATTATTATTATTATTATTATTATCATTGTCATCATCATTATAGCTGCCATTACCATTATCCTAATTATTATTGTCATTAATATAATCAAAATAATAATGATATAATAATAATAATAATAATAATAATAATAATAATAATAATAATAAAACAATAATAATAATAATAATAATAATGATAATAATAATAATGATAATAATAATAATAGTAATAGTTATTACTACTATTATTATTATTATTATTATTATTATTATTATTATTATTATCATTATTATTATTATTATTATTATTATTATTATTATTATTATTATTTGTTGTTGTTGTTTGTTGTTTTGTTGTTGTTGTTGTTGTTTATTATTATTATTCATTATTATTATTATTTAGTATTATTGTTATTATTATTATTATATATTATTATTTATTATGATGATGATGATGATGATTGTTATTCATTGTTTTTTGTGTTCGTATTGTTGTTGCTGCGATTATTTTTTTATTATTATATTATCATCATTATTATTATTTATTATTATGTTTATTATTATTTATTATTATTATTATTATTATTATTATGTATTATTATATTATTATTATGTATTACATTATGCATTACGCATTACAATTATTCTATAATTATTATACATTGTGTGGTCGCAGGGGTTACCCACTAGTTTTCGTTTATTTTATTATTATTATACAGTATTATCATTATTATTATTGATGATGGAGGGGAAGGAAAGATGTATTGCTTCTCAATTGGGGGCTATTATTATTATTATTATTATTATTATTATTATTGGATTATCATTATTACTATTCTTGTGTCATTATTGATATTAGTTATCAATATATTTACTATTATTTTTTTATTGTTATTATTATACTAGGTTGTTATATTGAGGTTATATCATTGATATTATCATTATAATATTAGTTATTATTTTCATTATTAATTATTATTATTATTATTATAATTTATAATTATTATTTTTTATTATTATTATATTATTATTATTATTATTTTATTATTATTTTATTGTTATTACATTGTAGTGTGTGTGTGTTGTTGTGTTGTTTTATTAGTATTATTATTGTCATTATTTTTGTTACGATGATTAGGATAAAATCATTATGGTTCGTTGATTGTTATTACTTCTTTTATTATTAATTTTGTTTTATTGTTATTATTATTATTACTATTATTTATTTATTATTACTAATTATATTTTATTAGTGTCCATCAATCATCATTTTTATATATTGTTTATTATTATATCGATTATTATGTCCGATTATTATTTTTATTTTTATGTCGATTATATTTTTTTCTTTTATCATTTATGGAATGCATAATAATATATATATTCCTTTTTATTGTCATTATATTTTTTTCTATTAATCATTGTCGTTTGTATTTTATTATTATTATTATATCCTTATTATTATTATTATTATT
>NC_051424.1:20970217-20972717 GCF_015228065.2 Penaeus monodon
ATGATAGAATCAAACCAACAAAATAAAATAAATGAATAAACACGAGACAGCTAGAAAAGGAGAAAGAGCGAGACGGCGAAAGAAAACAAAAACAAAATAGGAAACAAAAGCGAAATGCAATTCAGGGAGTGAGTTGATGTTTATTTAAATATGGAAAACAACCAGCGAGAGGAGGGAGGAGGAAAAGGCAAGGGAGGGAGAGGAGGAAGGAAACCAGGTAGCGAAAAAAACGGGCAGAGAAATAGGAGCAAGGGGAAAAGGCAAAGACAGAGAAAACGAAGACAGAAGCAAAAGACGACAGGCAAAAAGACAGACAGAAAGGCAGACAGAAATATAAAGGACAGAGAGGCACAGAAAGGACAGAGTCGGAAGAAGGAGACAGAGATAAAGGGAAGAAAGAGAGGCACAGAAAGGCAGACAGACGGAAAGAAGGATAGACAGACAAACAGAAAGGTAAACATATAAATAGAGAAAAAGAAAGAGAGGTAGACAGACAGAGAGGTAAACAGATAGCCAGACAAACAGGTCAGCACACAGACGAATAGACATAGGTGGGAAGAGGAGGACGAGAGGAGAAGAGAGGAGAAAAAGAGAGAGGAGAGAGGAGAGGAGAGGAGGGGGGAGGGAGAAGAGAGAGAGAGAGGAGAGAGAGAGAGAGAGAGAGAAGAGAGAGAGAGAGGAGAAGAGAGAGAGAAAAGGAGAAGAGAGAGAGAAAAGGAGAAGAGAGAGAGGAGAGAAGGAGAAGAGAGAGAAAGAGAGGAAGAGAGAGAGAGGAGAGAGAGGAGAGAGAGAGAGAGAGAGAGAAGAGAAAAGAGGAGAGAAGAGAGAGAGAGAGAGAGAGAGAGAGAGAGAGAGAGAAGAGAGAGAGAGAGAGAGAGAGAGAGAGAGAGAGAGAGAGAGAGAGAGAGAGAGAGAGAGAGAGAGAGAGAGAGAGAGAAATCCCTTTAATCACTATGCCTCTACAGAGACCTCCTACTACCAGTCACTGCATTCCCGGAACAAACACGAAAATCGAAGACACATACAACGAAGAAGAAGAAAAACAGACAAGATAAAAGACCATAAAAGGATGGGGAAAAAAATAATAAGCTAAACGGGCAGAAAAAAATAAGGAAAAATGACACGATAAAAGGGAGAAAAGGACGGAAAAATAAGAGGAAAAAGGGGGGGAAATGTTGACTACACGTAAATGATTGTGGCTGAAGCTTTTGCACTCAGATTAACGAGGTTAATTGTCAGCAGGCGAAGGAGGACGATGGAAGGGGGGGGGGGAGCTCGAACAGGAAGAGAATAGGAAGAAAGGGGAAAAGGTAGAGAGAGAGAGAGAAGAAAAGGTAGGGAGAAACAAAGGAGATAAAGTTGGAAGGGAGAAAGGGGAAAAGGTAGGGAGAAAGAGAGAAGAAAAGGTAGGGAGAAACAAAGGAGATAAAGTTGGAAGGGAAAAGAAAAGGGGGAAAGGTAGGAAGGAAGAAAGAGAAAAAGGCTGGAAGGAAGGAAGATATAATAATAAGAAAATTAAGAGATGAGAATTAGAGAAAAGGGAAAAGGAATTTAGGATAGAAGGATAAACGAGTGAGGGAAATAAGAGGGAAATAATAGGCATAAAGATTTTTAAAAATCACGATAACGAGGAAGAAGGAGTAGAGGCGAAGGACATAAAAGAAAAGGAAAATGAGGTATAGACAAAATTAAGAATAAGGCGAAAGAAAGGAGGAGGAGAAATGAAAAAAAGGACAGAGGTGGAGAAGAAGTATCAGAGTAGAAAGGCAAAATAAGATTAATAAATAAATAAATAAATAAATAAAAAGAGAGAAAAGGAAGAAGGATATAAAGATGAAAGGAGGGAACAGAGAGCCTAAAAGAAGGAAAAGGAGGAGATAGAACAAAATATGGGAGAGGAGGGATAGAAGAAAAAGTAAAAAGGAACGGCTACGAAGGGCGAAGAAAAGAAGCATAAGAATAAGAATGACTTAATAAAAAAAAGGGAGGATGAGCAGAAAGAGAAAGAAAAGGAGGAAGAGTAAGAATAAGAAAAAGAAGAAGGAAGAGAACGAGGAGAGAAGTAAGAGGAAGAGGAGGAGGATGGAGGAGGCAGAAGAAGTGGGGAGAAGGAGAAGAAGAAATAATCAGAAAGATGAAAAATGAAAGATTAAAAGAAAAAAAGGAAAGGCATTATACTATAAGTAGATGAAGATGTCTTAAGAAAGAGAAAATGAGAAGAAACATGAAAGGAGAAGAAAAAGGAGAAGTGTAGGAAGGAGAGAAAGATGAGCCAAAGAGAGAAAAAGAGAAATGAGAGAAAAGATAACAGAAAGATAATAAAAGACGAAAGAGAAAAGATAAAAACGAAGAAAACGGAAGAAAGGAAATGAAGACTGTGAGAAAGATAATTAAAAGAGAAAGGTAAAGATTAACAGAACGAGGATGCTGAGGTTAAGAACAAGATGGTACCGATGACACAGAAACAGAGGGACAGAAGAGAGATTTATATATATATATA
>NC_051424.1:20992717-20995217 GCF_015228065.2 Penaeus monodon
CTTATTCTTCCTCTCTTACCCTCGTTTTTCCTCTCGTTCCCGCTTCCCCTCCTTTCGTTTCTCCTTCACTTCTCTTCTCCACCCATCCGTCCCTTCCTTTCCTCTTTCTCTTGCCATTACTGTCCCTCCTTCCTTCTTCCTTCTTTCCGTCCTTTCTCTCACTTACCCTCTTCCTTTACCTTACTCTCTCTCCTACCCTCCCTTCCCATAACTCTCCTTCCGTCCACCTGACCCTGACTCCATCCCTCCCTCTCTCGCCCTGTCTCTCTCCAGCTCTCCCTCCATCCCTCTCCTTCCCTCCTCCTCTTTCTTTCTCCAACTCTCCCTCCATTCTTCTCTCCTTTCCCCTTACTCTCCCTTCCTCCCTCTCTTCCTTCCCTTAGCCTCCCTCCGTCCATCTCTCCCTTCTCTCCCTTAGTCTCCCCCACCCCCTCTCCCTTAGTCTCCCTCCACCCTCTCACCCTTCCCTCCCTTAGTGTCTCTCCAGCCCCTCTCCCTTCCCTCCTTTAGTCTCCCTCCCTCCTCCCCCTCCCTCTCCTCCCCACTTCCGTCTTCCACCCTCAACCAGACGTCAACAAAGAACCGTAATCACTTCGTATTCAGTCCCAGCCATGCGCGTGAATCCACGCACGAGCCATGTCCTCGACTTCCCATCACAATCCCTCTCCCTCTCGCTTTGAACCCTCCTACGCTCTTCACTCTCTGCTTTTTGCTGTTGTTTTTTCCTCTCTCTTATCTATCTTTCTCTCCTCTCTCTTTCTCTTTCTCTTTCTTCCTCTTTATCGCTTTAGATTCTCTTCCGCTCTGCACTCCACTTATTCTCACTCTTTCTGTGTTTTTTTTCCGTTTCTCTCTCTCTCTCTCTCTCTCTCTCTCTCTCTCTCTCTCTCTCTCTCTCTCTCTCTCTCTCTCACTCTCTCTCTCTCTCTCTCTGAACTTTTCTCTGATCTTTACTCTTTCTCTCTCACTCTACAGCACTCTTTTCTTTTCTTTCTCTCTGTCTCTGTTTCCTCTCCCTCTTTCTCTTTTCCTCTCTCTCTTTTTCATACGCACACACACGCTCATATCCTCATTTTTCTTTCAATTTAATTTCATCTATTCACGTTTTTATTTCTGCCTTTTTCGAATCAATTTTCCCGTCTTTCATTTCCACTTTCTTCTAACCTTGTTTCCTTCTTTATTTCTGTTTCTGTTTCCATTTTTGTCTCTCTCCTCCGTTTTCTCCATTTTCCCCTTCCATTTCCGCTTCCTCATCCGGATTTCACTAACCCCTCCCCTTCCCACACTCCCTGTCCCACTCTCGCCACCCTTCCCATCCTTAATTAATGTTGCTACGTGGACCAATTCCTTATCAGAACGGCCAGGAATTGGGGTATGGGAGGGAGGGGGAGTGGGGATAGGGGGGTAAAGCGGGAAAGAAGAGGAGGAGGGAGGGAGGAGGGAGGGAGGGAAGAAGGAAGGGATTTTATGCTTTACCATCAGTATAGCCATGGCTTGTGCTGTAGTCGGAGTAATACGTATTTAATACTGGGATCGGAGTGAATAGTCTTCCTATTCATTACTACAACCAGTCTTAGGCTCCCTCTTCATCATGGTTTGTATGAATATATATGCAGGCATGTACGCATGTGATTATATATATATATGTATATATATATATATATATATATATATATATATATATATATATATATATATATATATATATATATATATATATATATATATATATATATGTATGTATGTATGTATACATGTAAATACATATGGTAGAATAACCCACAATGCACAAATTAAATTTGTTTAAAATGAGAGAAGTTTCGAAATCCTCCAGGATTTATCTTCAGGTCTGAAGGTGAAGGAGTATAACAGAGAGAGATGAGAGACAACGCACTGACCATCAGATGGGGACAGGTGAACGGAGGCGGAGGCCAGGACAGGGTGCCCCTTATGCCGGTCGCCCTTCGCGCAGTCCACCTGATCCTTCGACTTGACTTGACTTCCGTTTCCTTCCGTTCACCTGTCCTCACCTGCCCTTTGTTCACCGGCTGCCTCTCCTCTCTCTCTTTTATTTCCTTTGTGCTTCTGTATTATACACACACACATACAAACACACACACACACATACATATATATATATATATATATATATATATATATATATATATATATATATATATATATATATATATATATATGTATTATGATATATATATATATATATATATTATATATATATATATATATATATATATTTGTGTGTGTGTGTGTGTGTGTGTGTGTGTGTGTGTGTGTGTGTGTGTGTGTGTCTTCCTCCTCTTTCTTCTACGGGTACTTTCAGTATCGCGTTCTTCTTCTTCCTTCTACTCCTCCTCCTCTTCCTTCTTTTCCTCTTCATCCTCCAGGTCCTCCTCTTCCCTTCTTTTTCTGTTTTCCATCACCTTATCTTCTTCTTCATCCTTCATTTATCCTCCTTATATTCTCCTCTTTATCCTACTCC
>NC_051424.1:21055217-21060217 GCF_015228065.2 Penaeus monodon
GAGAAGCAAAGAAGAAATCAATTTGGATGATGACAGAGAGGAAGCGAGAAGAGAAAGCGATAGAGCAATCAGCAGAGGAGAACGACAAAAGTACCACGCCAAGAGAAGACTATAACTATTGCCCGAGGAGAGAGACAAAGACCTCGAGATTTGAGTTAAGAGACGAAGCATACAGACAAAAAAACACTAACGACACACAGAACAAAAATGATGATCGAGAGAGACGTTATTTGCTGGGGAACAGAGAGACGCTCCATCCGTGATGGCGTACTGAGAGTTTTTCTGCGAGACGAGAAAAGCTCGATGAGCGCTCATGCGAGGGAATTGGCTAGTTCGCGATAGCGATAGTGCAGACAGAACGGATGAAATAGATATTTAAGATAAAAAAACGACATAGGATGAAGTAAAAAAAAAATGATGGATAATGGTAAAATATTTGTTGGGGGTGTGTGGTTGTTGTGTGTTGGTGTGGGGTGTTTTTGTGTTTGTGGGTGTGTGGGGTGTTGCTGCATGTGGTGTTCGTGCGTCGGCGTCGTGCGCGTGCGTGTGTGTGTTTGTGTTTGATTAGACGTTATAAACATAATGAATGCAAATATCTAAAGGTCAATACAAATCATGATAAAAGACAAAGGAAAGTAATAACGAATAAAATAATAATATTGGAGAAAATTATACTGATAATAAAATTCATAAAAATTGTAACGCTAATAAGAGCACTACACATAATAATGATAAATGTAAGAGCATTAAAGTTAAAAACAATGATAACAGAAATAAGATGATGTTGATAAGAATGTTCATTATAAAAAACAGGTGTAGAATAATAATGATCACAACACACTTCACGAAAATATCTTGACCCTTATCGAATGTATAATCTATAACTCACACCCTTAAACAGACACATCTTTCCACAGACACAAACACTTACACATCCATCCACACACACACAAAACACCCACCCACGCACGCACGTTTACATCGTCAGACAAACATTCATATACATACATACACAGAGCCACCTATAAACACATCCAACCACAAACAAACACACACCCAACCACACATAAACACGCACCCATTCACAAACACACACACACCCACAAACACACACTCATTCACAAACACACACACACACACACAAACACACACCCATTCACAAACACACAACACCCACAAACACACACTCATTCACAAACACACACAAACACACAAACCACACTCATTCACAAACACACACACACACACAAACACACACTCATTCACAAACACACAACACCCACAAACACACACTCATTCACAAACACACACACACCCATAAACACACACCCATTCACACACATATACCCACAAACACACACTCATTCACAAACACACAGGCACCCACAAACACACCCCCATCATAAACACACACACACCCACAAACACACACTCATTCACAAACACACATGCACCCACAAACACACACACACCCACAAACACACACCCCTCCACAAACACACACACACCACAAACACACACCCCTCCACAAACACAAAAGCACAAACATTCACACGCACACCAACGGGGGGCGTGTGCAAGACAGCTTGTTATTGGCCGGGATCCACAGAGTCGAAAAAAAATTAAAACAATTTACTCCCAAAACATCTGTAAGGAATGAGGGAACGGAAAGGGGTTGAAACGGGTCTATATATTGCATGGAGGGAGTGAGGGGAGGGAGGATTAAAGAGGGGAAGAGGGGAGAAGGGGGAGGGAGGAAAGGGAAGGGGATAGGAAGACTGGAAGGGGGAAGGAGGAATGGAAGAGGGAAGAAGGGAAGTGGGTAGTAAAGGGTAAGGAGAGAAGAGAGGAAGGGAAAGAGGACGGAAGGGGGAGAGAGAGAAAGAGAGAGAGAGAGAGAGAGAGAGAGAGAAGAGAGAGAGAGAGAGAGAGAGAGTGACAGAATGAAATAAATAAAAGAGGAGAAACAAAAGAGACAAAAAGAATATATAGAAAGAGACCGGAGGAAGTCAAACTCAAACAAACGAACAACACACGCTGTCAGTTAAACAAACAGACAGATAAGCAGACCGTTAAAAATTAAAGAAAGCGAAAAAAAGTCTCTCTTTCTGTCTCGTTACCATTTCCTCAGTCGATGATTCCGCTCGCCGGTTGACTGAAGATAGAATTATCTCACGAGTTGACTGATTGACTGATTGACTGATTAAATAGTGGACGTAGCACGTCTTTCCATTGCATGATTATATGATTGACTGGAAAACGTCAAGCAGGTAGTTGCATGTGCAGGGAAAGGGTAGGGGAGAGTGGGAGGAAGGGAGATGGGGAAGAGGAGAGGGTGTGAGGGCGGAGGAAGAGTGGAAGAGGGGGGAGAGAGGGAAAGAAGGAAGGAGAGGGGGAGTGAGAAAGGTGTGGATAGCGAGGGAGAAGGCTAAGGGGGAGATAAAGGAGATGGGGGAGAAGGAAGGAAGGAGTGAGTGGGAGGAGAGATGATAGAAAAGAAAAATAAGAATGGAGGATAATAGGGGAAGAAGAGATGAAACAGAAGGAGAGAGGAAACTGAAGGGAAAAGTGAAAGCGAGAGAGAAGTGAGATGAAAAAAAAACTACGAGGAAAGAGCGGGAAAGAAAGAAAAAGAGAGACATGAGGATGAGAATAGACGGACGTGAGGGAGGAAAGAAGGACGGAGGATGAAAGCGAAAAGAGAGAGGAAGTAAAGCAAAAGCGGAAGAAAAAAAAGAGAAAAATGAGATAAAAGATAAAAAAAGGTGGGGAGAGGAAAGGAGGACGGTAAAGGGAGAGATAGAGACAGATAGATAGACAGATAGAAGAGAGACAGAATAGACGTATAGAAGAGACAGACAGACAGACCGATAGATAATAAGAAGAAAAAAATAAAACACACATAAATAACCAAACTAAAAGAACAGACATAAAATACAGAAAAAAGAATGAAACATGAAAAGCAAGACGAAAATCTGCAGAAATACCAAGGCCTTAGTCGCCCATTCCAGAGTCTAACCACGTAATCGAACAATCTTCTACGTCATGACTGCGGTTCTGGTTCATCAGCTCGACCATGAAGCCAAAGCCATCGTCCGAATGCTATCATTACGTAAACCGTGATTGAACTAGATCATACTAATGAACGGGTCTTTCTTTCTCTCCTCTGTTTCTATTCTTTCTATTTTTGCTGTAATTTCTAGATTCAATATCTAGAGTAAATACTTAGCACTGCTAATAGTTGTAACAACATTCCCATGAATATTTTCATTGTAATTATCATTATCGTTATTTTACTTATCCTCACTACTGATATTAGTATTACAGTGATTATTGTTATTATCAATGTTGTTGTTATTATTATTATCATTATTACTATTATTATTATCATCATCATCATTATTATCATTATTATTATTATTATTATTATTATTATTATTATTATTATTATTATTATTATTATTATTATTATTATCATTATTAATATCATCACTATCATTACTATCAAAATAACTATTATTACTATCATGATTACTATGATTATCATTAATACCATGATTATCAAAAGCATAATTATCATTATCATAATTACCATCACCATTATCATTATTATCCTACCATGTCTATCATTAACCTTTTCATTATCATTATGATTACGATTAATGTTAATGTTATCAACATTATCATTATAATTAATTTCATAATTTATATTATGATTGTTATCATTGTTACTATACTTAGTATGATGATTGCGGTTATTGTCATTATTAATACCATTATTATCATTATTGTCATTGTTATCATTACTATTCTGGTTGCTATTTTGTTGTTCTTTCTCTCGTGTCTGTTGTTCTTGCCATCATTGCAATCGTTATATCATTATCACCATCGCCATTATTGATTAATATTATTATCATTATCATTATCGTCCTCACCCTTATCATCAGAACGATAACCACAAACAAACCGCTAAAAACCGCTGATGATAAACCAATGAATGAATATTCAGAGAGAATGATGACGTCACCGCATAACAGGTGGAGCCGTCGCGTTAAGTCGTTTACCCGGAAATGCTTGCTATTTTGGATCCAAATATTTGCCATGAGAGCGCCATACACATGCTACACGGGAGGAGGGTGTGGGGGGGAGTGGGAGGGAAAGGGTTGAAGAGGGAAGGGGGGGAGGGTGTGTGGGGGAGTGGGAGGGAAAGGGTGGAAGAGGGAAGGGGGAGGGAGTGGGGGAGTGGGAGAGAAGGGTGGAAGGAGGAGAGGGGGTGGGGGTGCGGAGGAAGGGGTGAGGAGGGAAAGGGGGAGGGAGGGAGAGAGTGGAAGGGAGGGAGTGGAAGGAGGGAGTGGGGGAGTGGAGAGAAGGGGTGGAGGAGAGAAGGGGGTGGGGAAGAGAGAGAGGGAGGAGGGAGAAGGGAGGGTGGAGGCGGGAGGTGAGGGAGAAAGGGAGAAAAGAAGCGTTGAGATTGAGGAGGAGGGGCGACTCGGGGGAGGGGTGGGGACCGAGGAAGATGAATGTGAGGGGAAAAAGTGATAGGGAAGGGGGAAAAGGGGGAGGTGATAGGGGTAAACGGGAGGGGAAAGGCGGAGAAGAAGAATAAGAGAAAGGGATATGGTTCATACGTGTATTTAAATGGGATCTTTGTAGACATTCCTCGGGTCCTCTTTCCTGGGTATTTTACAGTTTTTCGCTTTAGTTTCTCCTGTGAAGTGGCTAGAGGAGCACATATACACGCAGGCACACATAATCACTTTGTGTGTGCGTGCGTGTGTGTGTGTGTGTGTGTGTGTGTGTGTGTGTGTGTGTGTGTGTGTGTGTGTGTGTGTGTGTGTGTGTGTGTGTGCATGTGCGTGTGCGTGTGCGTGTGCATGTGCGTGTGTGCGTGTGTGTGTGTGTGTTTGCATGTGCGTGTGCGTGTGCGTCTCTGTGGGTGTATGTATGTATGTATGTATATGTCTGTATGAATGCGTGCGTATGTACATGGATTTTCTTCC
>NC_051424.1:21070217-21072717 GCF_015228065.2 Penaeus monodon
GTCTGTCTCTGCCCCTGTCTGAGAGAGAGACACACACATGCACATTTTGTGGGTATTTATTCTATAGATCTATATTTATATATATATCTATATATATATATATATAATTATATATATATCTATACTACCTTATCTTTACATCTATCTATCATCATTATATATAATATATATAATATATACTATATATATTATGTGTGTGTTTGTGTGTTGTGTGTGTGTGTGTGTGTGTGTGTTGTGTGTGTGTGTGTCTCTCTACTCCTCTCTATATACTATATATATCTCTCTCTCCTCTCTCTCTACATCTATCTATATATATATATATATATAAGCATAAAGGCTGAATGAATAAATAAATAAAAAGACATGAATATGTGATCGCTTTCGACTGAGGTTCTTTCAAGAGCAGTGCAGGTACCTATTTATTGAACCCAGAGAGAGGGGGAGAGAAGGTGATAGAAGCAGAGACAGATAGATGGAGAGAATGTTTATATATCAGACTGTATTATATACATATACATAGATATATCCATGTATATACAATGATGTATCTGGATATACATATCATCTACAGTTTCTCCATCACTCTTTATCGTCTCCTTTATCTCCTCCCTATACCCCTCCCGCCCCCCCCCCATCCCTCCCGCTCAGCTCCAGGACTATTCCAAAAACGGATAAACGGATAAACGACGCGCAATATTCACCTTAATGTCATCCCTTCATAAGAAAGGGAATCGGCTGACGGACCAGCAAAGAGGAAGAGGCAAGAAGGAAGCTGTCACGGCATTCCCGACTTAATGGACTTGCTGTATAAGGGCGAGATATAAAAGGGCGGCAGTGCAGTCCGGCGCGTTTTAAGGGAGTGCTTCCTCGTCCTCAGCTTCCCTCCCCCCACTCGTTCTCCCTATCCCTTGGCCAGCTCTCTCTCTCATTTGCCATCTTCCTATTTTCCTTTCTCCCTGCCTCTTCTTCCCCTTTCTGTTTTTCTTTTTCTCTCTTTCTTTCTCTTTCTCTTTCTCAATGTCTCTCTCTTTCTCCCTCCCTCTCCCTCAACTCTCCCAATGTCTTTCGCCCTCTTTTTTCCTCTCCGCCAAACGCTCCGCTCTTCATCGCTCCACCTTTTTTCCACTTCATCTTCTCCTCATTTCCTCTCTCTCCAATTATTTCCGTCTTCATTCTTCTCCCATTCCTTTACTCCCACTCTTCTCCCTGTCCTTCTCTCTCTTTTCCTTTTCGCCATTCACCCCACTTCCTCCTCTGTTCCTCCTCATCTTTTCTTTTCCTATCTTTCCCTCCCTCTATTCCATCCCCTCTCACTCCTTTGCTCCACCTCATACTCCTCTCCTCATCTCTCTCTCTCTATCTCACTCTTTCCCTTCTTCCCCTACTTCCTCTTCCTCTTTCCTTCTCTCCCTCCCCTACCCCCTCCTTCTCTTCCTCTCCCTCCTTTTCTTTTTCCTTCCCTTCCACTTACCCTCCCTTTTTCTCTCCTTTCCGTTCTCCTTCCCTCTTCTTCTCCCTCCCTCTCTTTCTCTCTCCCTTCCTCTCCCCTCCCCCACTTCCCTCCCTCCGTCTTTCCTTCTCCCCTTCTCTCCATCCCTCTCTTTCTTCCCTCCTTCCATCCCTTCCTCCTAACCCTCTTCGCCATCTCGCCCCGTTTCGCTCCCCCCCCCCCTCATCTCCCCAGCCTGTCGATCGCGCGTCTCTCTCACCCTCTCCTCTATCGAGTCTGCGGTTCTCTCATAGCTGTTAGGGATGGAAACCAAATCTCTCACTTGGTTGCTGGTGCCATTTATCTGCCTATTGTCTGCCAGGCTGTCCGTCTGTGTGTCTCTGTCTGTTTATCTGTCGTGGCTGTCAGTCTGTTAGTGTTTTTAGGTCTGTTTGTTTGTCCATTATGTGGTCTATTACTCTATTACTCTGCGCGTTTGTTAAATTTTTGAATGCCTTTTAGGTTTTGTGACTGTCGGTTTGTGTCCGTTTTTTGTGACTTGGTTTGTGAGTCAGTCAGGCTGTCTGTTTGTCTCTTAGTCTGGTTCTGTCAGTGGTTTCGAATGACCAGATGGTGTGTCTAGTTATCTGAGAATCTGTCTCATAGTCTGTGCATCAGTCAGTTTGTGCATATATCAGTCTCCCTGTTTATCCATCCATTAGTCCAACTATCCAACTTCTGTCCATCCATACATTCTCTCTCTTTTCTGTCTTCTCTTCTCTTCTCTTCTCTTCTTTCCTCTCTCTCTCTCTCTCTCTCTCTCTCTCTCTCTCTCTCTCTCTCTCTCTCTCTCTCTCTCTCTCTCTCTCTCTCTCTTCTCTTATCAGTCTCAGCATGACACACAAAGTAAAAAAGAGGACCAGACATTTAATTCCATTTTTTATCTGCTTCACACCCACCTAAAAAATATATATATATAACAGAGACCACAAGCAACACTCGCCCTTATAAGAGAAGCGTATATGGTCTGTTGGATTCCTTTAGTGTCGAATATAGGATGGAACTCGTTCG
>NC_051424.1:21129901-21134901 GCF_015228065.2 Penaeus monodon
TGTGTATCCTTTTGTATTCGATGACAGCGTTTCTGTTATTACTCACATCGTGTACTTATAACTAAGGCCATTCTCAGAAACATTTGCTTGTATGTTATTCCTTATCGGGAAAAATATGTGCCTTTCTACAAGTTCTTTATTAGCTTGACAGTGGGCAGGATTAAGGTCAGCTGGTGCCCTAACGCCCAATAACGGTGCCTCAGACATTAGATAACGTCGTGATGTACTTAGAACCTACTGGTTCTTTGGGAATCCTAAACTAGAAAGCAAATGGCAAAAATATCATCCTTAGCCTACATAGCTTGACGTTTTTTTATTTCTTTATTCTTTCTTTTTTTTTGAAGTCGGAAATTCCTTACAGTATAATGGCTACAACTCTGAGTAGTATCCCATTCCTTGGATCCCTATGCGCGCTACGAAGAAAAGATTTAGACGTTACAATTTCTTTATATTACTCAGTAGTTAATCCAGGGTTGATATCAATACTTTCCCGATACCACAAGCCTTGGTTCTCCATAGGGATACCTGTAGAACCAGTTTCGGGTCGCTTTACCCTCTCACGTTAATCAAGCCTATTGCCTTCCCAGGATATTCCCTGCCATAATTAATCCCTCGCCTCTGCCAAAGCCTTGCCCCGCGGCCATTACCACAACTAATGATGTTCTCTCGACAAGAGGAAAGTCCATTATTCTACTTGCCTGTAAATATCTTATTCCAATATTTCCACATACGGTGTCAAATGTCAATGCGAACTCGTCTGTACGGAAAAATATGCTTATCTTGTTATTAATATTACTTTGTAACTTTATATTATGAAATTACATGTTTGCATAAGACATAAAGAACTGCTGTTTTGCTTTTGACTATTTCATCTGTGACCCAGTTTCTAGAGGTAAGAGTACTCTAATGTGCTCTAATATTTACGACCAAAGCTCGTATTACAGTTATTACTAAGGGTGCTGTAATAGCACATACAGTAACCCTATGTATGAGGCTATAACCTAACTGTAGATTTTAGTTTCCTCATCTCAAAGATAATTCACCAACCACTGCTACTAGTACTACTATTATTGCTAATTTTATTAATATCAGTGTTATAGTTATTGCCATAATCATTAGCATTATCATCATAATCATTATCATTATCATTACTATTATGATTATTATTATTATCATTGTATCAGTATCATTATTATTATAATAACCATGATCATAACCATGATCACGAGCACTATCAGCATTACTATTATTATCATTATTTTTATTATTACTACTACTACTACTTCTACTTCTATTACTGCTACTTCTACTGCAACTACTACTATAATTATTATCACCATATCATAATTTATATCACTATTACTGTAAGCATCATAATCACTACTCTTATCATTACCATCTGCCATCATCAAAATAGATGAGAAACTCATCATTATCATTAAATTATCATTACAATGATAACGATGACAATAACAACAACAAAAACAATAATAATGATGATGATGATGATGATGATGATGATGATGATGATGATGATGATGATGATGATGATGATGATGATGATGATGATGATAAATGAGAAACCATTAGAAACGACACGTTTCTGACAGTAACATGACCCGTACCCCAAATACATTGTTAACATTAAAAAGTCACATTCCATACATAACCCAAGCTACATGAAAGGAACAGATTGTCCCACCAGTTCAGTAATTCTGATTCCTATACATATTTTACACTAAAATCTCTTGCACATAAATGACTTGTTAGTAAGGTTTTTCCCTGATACTGAAACCCCAGTATGAATAGGCTTGAAAGTCGTTTTCCATGAAAAAGGCGACCATTTCTCGTTTTCTATGAGATATCAAGTTCTTTCATTACTCGAGTTAGTGTTCTTATCAAACTTTTAATTCAAGTACATGAACATAATCAGTTTTAATCCATCTGGCAAGGGTGTTCCTAATTAATTTACCGGGGCGAGGGGGTTATAGGTCTCTAATTGCCCAATGTATTGAATACATTTCTGCCTTTAATTGCTGAATAAAGGGAGAAATTTGCAAAGAAAACGAAGGCTGAGGGATACCGGTGTCTTTTCTTAAAGGCGCATTTTTGACGAACAACACAAGCAAGCTCTTGGTTTGGTTTGCTTCGTCTTGCTCGATTCGTGAAAAACAGTTCAATATCCAGCTTGCTATTAGTATAAGTAAGCTACCATTATATGTGATGACTCATCCTCCTTCGTAGTGGTTGACAGAAGTAATTATGGAAGAAAACAGAATGGACAAAGTTACCAATGAAAGTGAATTTAACGAGGATGGAATCTTTCCTAGTCTTGGTTTTGTAGAAGATAAGGCAAATAAGAATTTAAAGTTATTAATGTATTATGCAACACAAAAGGTTATGAACAACCAGGAGAAAACGCCCACCGATGGGATAATAACTACTGTTAAAAGCGGAGACAAATCTTTCAAACTGAGAGTTTAAAATCAAAATGACAAAGGCAAATAACGCTCTTCGAACACCCAAGAGGTGGCCTTAGTGCAATCTTAAGTACTTAGTATTTCGCTTCTAGAATACAATGAAGCTATATACCCCAGTTAACGCTTCTGGTCAACGCAGATATGATATCCCAGTTTGGTCGTTTACATCATATATTGGCGACAAATTTAGTAAACCATGAAGAGAAATTCTCCGTAATCACTCATATCTGTCGGCCATGTTGGCAGTTTGTTTACTATTGTGACTGCCTATGGAGGGAGTTTGAAACTGCTTAGTTTGGTAATGAAACCCTAAAAGGTATCTGGCCAAAAAGGTTCCGTCAAAAACCGGAATAAACAAGAAGTTTCAAGATTTTTCAAGAAATCATAAAATATCTTGCCTTCAAAAAATTGATTTTAGGTTCGTAGACTCTAATTCGCCGATAAAGCGAGAATAATTCCTTGCCTACTTCCCGGATAATGAAAGGAAACATGCCCTGGAAAAGAGCCCCTCCCCCCTCTCGGTACCCCCTCCCCCTTTCATGCCCTACTTGCTATGCCATTCCTCATCATTAACCCCCCCCCCCCTTAGTCTTCTGCATAACCGGAAGGGTATCGACATAATAGCCCCACGCAATAAGCTATATACCTTCACCACATACCTCAGTCATCTTGTCTAAACTAATAGCATTCTCACAATCCTCTTCCAATCAGACATACTCTGATTAGAACATACCTTTCTCCTATGTCGCCTGGGAACCTATCTTCCATATCACCTTCACCTGTCGACTGCATCTCCGGAGTCAGGGAAGAGAATTGCTGCTTTTTTTCCTTCATAAGTGTTTCTTCTTCTTCTTCTTCTTCTTCTTCATTATCTTCTTTCCTTTTTTATTTACTATTATTTTTATTACCATTGCTACCCTCATCACGATTATGTTTATGATATAGATATTGTAATAACTTTGATTGTTATTGCTCTGATAATGATTACGACTGTTATTACAGTGATTATCATTATTATCGCTATCGTCATTATCATCATTATTTCCAATGCCACGCATTCCCTTCCATTAGTAATGTGTCCTATCTAGTACATGGTTGCCTTCAGTTGTTACTCAACGGACTCAAACCTTTGGGTCTCTGGAGGGAAAAAAATGTCTGCGTTTAAGGGCAATATGTGCAAAATATGTTTAAATAATAGAGTATGGATCTTGGCTTTGATTATTGTAACTAAGATGCGGAAGATGTGTGATTGGTTAACGTGGTCAATATTCAGTCAATATTCGCTCAGTATTCGTTGTACACCTTTACTGTACTACATTGAACTATTTCACTGCCTTATATTTTCGTACTTCAGCTTTCTTGTTGCTGATCTATTGTATTTCTAACACTTGCACGTCGCATATCCCACACATCTTTGTTCATGACCACTCAGTTAATTCAGGTGCTTTGAACAGGAGGCCTTCGACTGCAAATGGCTCCTTAGATAACCATTCGCTCTGGAGATTGAAGCTTAAGTATGACCCCGAGACGAGACTGCTCAAATAATAACCACACCGCACAGAAGGAATACATAACAACTAAGACCTGAATAATAACCACACCGTGCCGAGGGAACGACTCAAATAACCACGACCCAAATAATGACCACACCGTAAGGAGGAAACAACTTAATTAAAAACCGCGACTCAAAGAAGGAACCTAAATAACAACCACGACCCAAGCGATTACCAAACCACAAAAAGGGGGAAAAAAAATCGGATAAACGCCTCGTATAAAAACCGGCCTCAAATAACAACCACACGGTAATAAGGGAACAACTCTAATACCAACCACGCCGTCAAGATGGATTCCTAATAACCGGACATGGAAATCACGGACTTGGCGGATGTAAAGCACAATTTAAAGAAAAAAATCAAAAGAACGAACATTATTCATTCGGGATGAGGATGAAGGCAAAACACCTGGTCACTCTTGTTTTCACTGGATCTGCCAATCAGCAACTGAACTCTATACGATGTAGAGTAGGTGTGAGTGTCCATGGTGTCTACGAGGGTGTACCTTCTCTTATAATCAACCGGCTGTGTATATGTTGAATACCTGAGATTTAGAGGTTTTTCTCTGTACATCCCTCTAACAATAACTTTCATGCACATTTAGTCATGCGCTGAATTCGGTATTGCACGTATGATTATGTCACCATGCGTTATCACAGGTCTGACAAAAACAAAAGCATACTCACCAATACATAATTTTACATCACGATCTACTGTACGTAGTAGATATAATTGTGGTGTAGTTTAATTGATACTATTTCCGGACATGTAATCCAATATTTGTTAAGCTTCATAGTATACCGTAGAGTGGAAAATAACTCGGGTAATTAATGACAGGTACATATAATTAATAAGTCTCATGATACAGCATAGGAGGGGGAGGGTCTCCGGTGATTAATAATAGACAATATTTTCCAAAGTTCCCGCAAAAAGCACGTAGGCAAGCCGCGTTTTTATTGTCAAGTAG
>NC_051424.1:21137401-21142401 GCF_015228065.2 Penaeus monodon
TTTTTTTTTTGTAGAATAAGCACTATTCATCATATTTCATGATTATTGTATATGAATATTATTGCTGTTATTGCTTGTTATTATTTTAATCTTCATCATTATCACCATTATCAGTATCATGATTATGATCCTTATCATTATCACAATATCACTGTCATTATTATCATAACTTTTATTATCAGTATCATAATTTTATTACATTACTATTGTTATTACTATGGCTATTGTCATTACTAATATCATAATTATTTTTATCTTAGTTACTATCATTACAGTGATAATTACCATTACTTTTATTTCCATTATTATTATCATTATCATTTATATCGTTACTCTCATTATCATTGTTATCATTACTGTCACAATTTTTATCATTATTGTTGTTGTTATTGTTGTTTTGTTATCATATATATTATATAATTATATAGTTATAATTATCATATATCACTATTATCATTATTATTATCATTATCATTATTATTTCTATTATAATTATAAGCATCATTATTATTATCATTATTTTCATGATTATAATTATCATTATTATCATCACCGTTGTAGCTACTTCTCTAATATTACATATACTATTACTTTTAATATCATATTACAGTACAGTTGTTACCATTAATATCATTTTTACTGTCATTATCCTTAATATCATTTCGTCATCCCTGTTACCAATACAATCCCATTATTAAGCATCATTACAGGCACTGATAAGTATATCTTACAATGCAATTTGTTAAAAACAAGTCATTTTCCATCATCATAATATATCACGCAACAAATGACTTGCAAACACAGCCTAGTCCCCTAGTAATTGAAAAAAAAATGTGTAAGATATAGAAACATGCAGAATGATAACGATGATGATAAAGATTATAATGATGATAACAGGAATGTTTATAATAGTGTTAATGGTGTAAATGATCATAGTTTAAGAAATAGCGGTAATGATAATAATGATTATACTAATGATTGTTATAAAATGAGAATGAATTATATGAAACTCTGTCTCAAGGATAATGACAGCGTATATCAAGAGCATTATTACGATCATTATGATCATCTTTATAATCAGTATCCTTAGTAGTAATGTTACCATTATCAGTGTATAGTTATCAATACTACTATCATCATCACCGTAGTAGTAGTAATGGGAGTAGTAGTAGCAGTAGTAGTAATAGTAGTAGTCGTAGTATTTGTGGTAGTAGCCGTAGTAGTAGTAGTAGTAGTAGTAGCTGTAGTAGTAGCAGTAGTAGTAGTAGTAGCAGTCGTAGTAGTCTTAACAGTAGTAGTGATATTATTATCAATAACAATAACTACCAAAATAACTACAACAAAGGGGTAAAACAACAACAAAAAAGAAGGAAGACACACATCTATATATTATTAAGTCTACAAATATCTACGGTCTCTGTAGGTAACTGACCCGGTAGGCCTAGCTCTCTAATGTTCGGGTAAATATTTGGTGTATGAATTTGGTATCTTTTTGTGTGTTGCCTGCACACACACATTGTATGTATGTATGTTCGTGTGCATTTGTGTATAGGTAGCTGTGGGTAGATACGTGTGTGTGTGTGTGTTATAAGCATTATATATACATATATATATAGTGTGTGTTCGTGTGTGTGTGTTCGTGTGTGTTTATGTTCGTGATGTGGTAAGTATGTTTACTACATGAAGATATGCTCCCAGGGGAGGTAAGTAGGTATACGTTTACAAAAGTTTCGCACCCGTCAGAGAATGAGTCCCCAATTAAATCCAACAACTTTGGGCGGTCCCGTGGGAACCGTGGTTTCGGGTGTGGGAGGGTGGCATAGGTATTTCGCTCATAGCAGGTATTTTAAAAAGTGAAAGTGGGAAAGAGAAAACCCGAGCCAAGATTAGACCTGGCGTTGCGCAAACGGACGAACGAACGAATAAACATCGTCCTAATGGCACAGACTACCACAAAGATCGCCGTATGATCCTAATCCTTGACTTCGCTCCCTCTGGCGATCGTCGTTTCTCCCGAGCCGGGTCTCGCCCCGTTCCCCCTTCCAGCCGTCGTAAACCTATCCCCTTCCCAATCACCGCATTTCCTATCCGACTGCTTCATCAATTACAGTATTCGGCACATTTAAAGATGCAAATTGGGCTTACCTTCTGGTGAAGGAAAGGGTGGTTGGGAAGTGATAAACCTCCGACGAACTTCTGCAGCTGAAACACGGTTAGCGCAATCCTAAGATCGTAACATGAGACTTCGTTTTCACCGTAATATAGCCACAAGTATCACCGTAAACCAACTTCACTTCTAGAACGAGCAATGAGTACTAAAACAATATAAATGTCGTTTGCCGGTAGAAGTCCTTTTTTTGCACACAGAAGTACAAGCTTTGCCTTGAGGATAGCATCAACCTCAATGACTCCCAGAGGAAACGTCAATTTGCTGCCTTGCGCTTACCTCCGTGAATGTAAACAGGCCAACGCCATGACGATGAGTGCCGATCGTCTTTCATTGACTCAAAGTCTGATCCATGAGATTTTTTTTTATTATATGAAACTCAAAACAAGTATAAGAAATAAGTTCTGTTGAAGTCGCCGTATGTTGTCAAAACTGTCCGAATCCTCTGGCATTTTGGAACGGTCTTCGTAACTCGTAAATGACTGGTAACGCTGATTTTATAGAATGTTCGCATATTTGAGTGATCTCCTCTTCGTATATCACTATCAATTCATATATTACTCTTACTAGCAAAAGTACACATTACATGTAAGAGGCCACCCCCATGTAGACACACCGTAACAATACTCTTAATCCTAACATCCCAGAACAAGAACACCTTGCGGCCGCTTGGCTCAGCCGCAAGCGTACTTTGGGTAAACTTGCTTCTCTTGGGTTTCTTGGAGTGTGTTACTGCAAAGAAAAGGCCGTGTGACTGGTCATCTTTCCTTGCCTACAACACTGATCCTTCTATATGCATGTACAATAATAATAATAACAATAATAATAATCATCCTAATAACAATAATAATCATCCTAATAACAATAATAATAACAACAATAATAATAATGATGACAATAATAATAACAACAATAATAATAATGATGACAATAATAATAACAACAGTAATAATAATGATGACAATAATAATAACAACAGTAATAATAATGATGACAATAATAATAACAATGTTTATTCCTGCAAATATGCCCATTACCATACACCCTTTCCTCCCCGGCTCTCCCCCACCCCTCAATACACCCCCCTCTCCCCCTCCTCGAGTAGCGCGCTTATGGCACTCTCGTGGCAAATATTTTGATCCAAAATAGCAGGCATTTCCTGTTAAGCAACTTAAACGCTGCGAATCCAAGGATGTATATACGTGTGTGCATGTATGCACACATACATGTATGATATGTGTGTGTGTGTGTTTATACATCCACACACACACACAAAAACACACACACACACACAAACAACACACACACACACAACACACAACACCACACACATATATATATATATATATATATATATATATATATATATATATATATATATATACATACATATAATACACAGACACACATGATATATATAAACACACACACATACACACAAAAAAGTGTGTGTGTGTGTGCATAAATGTGTGTGTGTCTATGTATGTACACACACACAAACACACACACACACACACACACACACACACACACACACACATATATATATATATATATATATATATATATATATATATATATATATATATATATATATATGTGTGTGTGTGTGTGTGTGTGTGTGTGTGTGTGTGTTTGTGTGTGTATTTTTTTAATTATATATATATATACATATATATATACATATATATATATATATATATATATATATATATATATATATGTGTGTGTGTGTGTGTGTGTGTGTGTGTGTGTGTGTGTGTGTGTGTGTGTGTGTGTGTGTGTGTGTGTGTGTGTGTGGTATATATATATTATATATATATATATATATATATATATATATAGAGAGAGAGAGAGAGAGAGAGAGAGAGAGAGAGAGAGAGAGAGAGAGAGAGAGAGAGAGAGAGAGAGAGAGAGAGAGAGAGAGAGAGAGAAAGGTGTATGTCTGTGTTAGAATCTTCTGCAGGAGTTAAGTTTACCAGAATCGATAAAAGTACCCTGTAATACCTTGATTGATAATTTTGACAGGTAAAATCACTCTAATAAACCGCAGCCCTCACTTCAATCATCAATTTTATTATTAATGTGAATCACTTGCATATTGTGTAGTTTATATCATTAATGTGATGAGGATGATGTCTTTGCGTCATACGTCCCAGCTTCATAAATGAAAGTACTTAATAACACTAAAATATCATTATTAATCCATAACGTTGGCTGGAG
Source organism: Penaeus monodon (assembly GCF_015228065.2). Taxonomy (NCBI): domain Eukaryota; kingdom Metazoa; phylum Arthropoda; class Malacostraca; order Decapoda; family Penaeidae; genus Penaeus; species Penaeus monodon. The sequence continues at coordinate 21,141,792 of NC_051424.1, forward strand.
AATAAATTCGTTTTCTTTGAATCAGGATTACACCAAAGAAAGTGGGTTTAAGGGGAAACTTCCTAAACTCCTCCGTAGACTATATTATCGATTGAAAACGTATGGGTCTGGGAAGGAATACATATAAGGTACCTTCTTAAAGGCATTAGTATACAGAATAGTAACCAATCTGATGAGATTAAGAGAACGGAATGAAGATAATATGTATATGGTGGCAAAAGTATATTGCATTACAGAAAGTGCGGCTCCTGAATACATGGAAGCAGGACTCGATGACTTTATAAAAAAAAATTACGTCTAATCTTAGGCTGTTATATCTAAGCAGATTAGAAGACTGACTGTAATCCGATTTATAAGTAAGCTCAATATATTACATTTGTGTAATTGCACTTGATTTTGTGTATTTATATATCTATTTCAGTTACCCCTATAAACTGAATATCGAAGGGATCAATGACAACTTAATCCTTAAAAGAAGCAAAGGATAAACAAGATTGGTGGAAGCAAAAAAAAAAAAAAAAAAAAAAAAAATCTTTGAAAGAGATTTGTGATGATGGTGATGACAATAGAGTGATAGTAATAACAGTGGCGATAATGATGATGGTGATGG
>NC_051424.1:21154044-21166544 GCF_015228065.2 Penaeus monodon
ATCACGGTAATAATAATATTAATAGTACAATGAGGATGATGATAAAGGACGATGATGATAAAGATTACGATAAAGATCAAAACTCTACCAATGCCTATAACAGATTTTATAACAACACTGATAGTAAAACCAGTAGTAAACTATACTGCAACTATTACATCGCTCACCTACCATTTATTTCTTAAAATTACACCTTATTTTGATGAAGCTTCAAATACTGACCTAAAAAACAATAAATATTTGAAATCATAGGCAGGCTAGGTATTTTATTCATTACACAACTATTGTATATATGAATGAATATGAATAGTAAGTCGATGCCATTTAACAATAATGTAACAAGTATACCAGGATCATTATCATCATCATCAGGATCATCAATCATCAATCGTTATTATATTAATCATTATCGCCTTCAGTCTTAGTATTTCTTCCTAATAACAATAATAGAGCCAGTAATTATAGTATCTGTGATCATTGCCATGACCCTCAGTGCATCAATAATAACAATGTTAATTGTAATCAGTATGATAATAACTATCAAACAACAATTAGATATAGAAATATAAACTGTGTAGAAAACGTCAACAGCTTGGAGAAAATGCATAAGAATAATGGCGGTGAAGTTAACAGCAACAACACTACCCCGTTTCTCCCGTGAAGCCACACGCTCGCACGGCTATGACGGCTTCCTAGAGCCTCTAGTGTTTCTCGGTCCTCGTGGAGAAGCATGGTGTGTTTTGGGTTCTCTGTGGTAGTTCAAGTTATTCAAGTAATGTTTTTTACTGCTTGGAATTCTTGTGGTTTATTTGTGCAATCCGATTTGTGTGTGTGTGTGTGTGTGTGGAATCTTGCGAGTGATTCTGTGTTATTTTCTTTTTTTTCGATTTCAGTTAATTGTTTGTAAGAATGTTACCGATAATGATCGTGAGTTTGAATATTGTTCTTCTTCTTCCAGGACAGTGGTGTTTTTAGTGATGATCAAAATTGGTTAACTAATAGAAGCTTTTGCTGATCCGTGAGTCGTTAGTGCGGCTGGAGTCCTCGCTTCGTGCGTCAAGCTTTCGAAGAGAGTTCTCTTTTCGCCAAAATGCTCGCGTCTTTGCACACTCCAACGACACCGAGAGCTTCCTATCACTCTTGTCCGAGCTCGCGTGACCAGATGGGCTAGGCGACTCTCGAGGGTCAAGCGACATGAGATCCTGCTGTGCTTACGATGTCCCCTGCAAATCCTCCAGCCGTCACCTTGCGTCAAGGAGATGGAGATGGAGGAATTGCGGTAACAAAAAAAGCTCCCCCGTCAGAAACGGAGGCGCGTGGCGTCCCAGCGGCTTCAGCGAGCGCGAGGGCAGACTCGGCGCAAAGAAGAACGGGAAGAACAGAGGATCCTTGAGGAAGGCTTTGACCATCACACTTTCCGGGAGATTTATAGGATCCACCACAGGGCAATCGCAGTCCCTGACGACGGCGAGACGACGTTCCCTTGGGGTCCCGTGCGAGCATCTGAGGAACTCAGAATTGACCGGTGCTGTCGGGGGTGTTCTGTCAGCCAGGCTCCTGAAGGCGCGGGAGAAGGAGGAGAAGGAGAAGGTAAAGTAGACTGGAAGGAAAAAAGTAGCGGAAGTAGGGTTTCGAAAAGATGAAGGAGAAGAAGGGAACAAATGGGGGAACCTCTTATCCCGGTGGGACAGTGGCATGCACACACCTGAGTGCCGTAGGACAACTTGAATCTCGAGAGTGACTACCCGCGCGACACCCTGTCCGTTTACAGGAAAAACTCGAAGGTTACCATCCGACGCCCCGCTACTCAGAAGAAATTATCGACAAGATCTGCTTTCCGTATTTTGACAAGGAGTAAGGTCGGAGAGGAGCCTCCAAGCTTGCCAGCCTCCCCGAAGGCGTTCGCATACGCGTCTTCGGGGCGTAAGCGGACGAACGCCCGTGAGGCCCAGAGCCTTCTGTGTCAGCCATTGTCTCCATCTGCCAGCAGAAGGCAACTCCGGAGCTTGATGATGAGAGGACGACGACGACGAGGAAGAGTGTGAGCTGAGAGCGAGTAATGCGATTCGTCTGACGAACGCAGACCCAACCAGGGTTTCTCTGGGAGTGGACAAAGACTGGCTCAAAGGGTGGAGGCTGACCCTCTGAACGGGAAGAGCGCAAGTCAGCGCTGCTCCCCACCCCTCATGACGTACAGGGACTGGCTCAGGACGGCCAAGGGAGGAGCGAGCACCACGCATCACGTCTTGGTTGCTGTGCTCGTCCGGTGCAGCGCTGTCTCCGAGCCGCGACTTCCCCAGGCCGCGCGGTCCAAGAGCAACTCCACTTACCTCCTCGTCCCGGAAGGAGAAGCGAACCACAGGACTGAAAGGTCACACTTCCAGGACCTCGGTATCCCACGCCCCCTCCTCCTTCGGTGTGCTAAGGTGCAAGGAGGTGAGAAGAAGGGGAACGTCTTGAAAAGGAGAGGAGGAAAGGAGGAAAGAGACGGAGAGAGAACGAGAGGGAGTCACAGATCCAGGGGCGAATAGAAGGACAAGGAAAGGCCAGAGAATACTGAGAGGGAGAGTCAAAAATAGGGGTGAACGTGGCGAAGAAGAAGAAAGAAGTGGAGTAGAGAAGGGAAGGGGGAAGGAGAGGGGGGAAATTTTTTTTTTTTAAAAGGCGGGGAACTCTTTACCAGGAAAGGATCTGACTGCTGCTCTCCTGAAGATTCGAAGAGGAGGTTCAAGACATGAGTCTAGGTCTCCAAGAAGGAGTGGAGACAGAACGCTCGCAGGAGTACTCTGCATGCTATTTCGCGTCCTCAGTCCGGTTAAGTAATGACACATTTTCGAACACACACACACACATATGTATATATATATATAATATATATATATATAATATATATATAATATGTGTGTGTGTGTGTGTGTGTGTGTGTGTGTGTGTGTGTTTGTTGTGTTTGTTGGTGTGTGTGTGTGTATGTAGATATACATGGTACCATATACATGTATATATAGGATATTATATAAATCATAAAATCTCACACACACACACACACCACACACACACACCACACACACACACACACACACCACACACAACACACTATAATATATATATATATATCATATATATATATATATATATTAAGTATACATATGTGTATATGTATATATATATACTATATGTATGTTATATATGTATATATATTCATTTATATTTATATCGATATATATAACATATAACAGACCTACAAACATACATACATATTATATTTATATATATTTATATATATATATATATATATATATATATATATATATGTATATATATTATGTATGTGTCCACACACACACACACACACACACACACACACACACACACACACACACACACACACACACACACACACACACACACACACACACACACACAATACCACCACACACACACACACATATATGATATATATATATATATATATATTATATATATATATATATATATATATATATATGAATGTATATATTCAATATTAGTATGTCTAGGTATTCCGCTTATATTTAAATGATTAAGTACATTCCTGTATTTTCAAGTGATATTGCTGTAGTCACAAGATTACTTATAAGTTTGTGCCCTCTTATCCAAACCGTATCGCTGCTAAGACGCAAAATTAAGTCATGCAAATTCACTGACAAAGCACATGAAATTAGTATCTATTATATCAACCCCAGGCCATGATGAGGAAAGCTATAAACGTAAATAAAAAAAAAATCTTAAACACAAGCAAACATATCATATCTCAAACTGATGTCACTATAAACTCATAAGTTTTCTCAACAGCACCCTTTCTTTAAAACCCTCCCATCCTATCCTTATATTTAACTTTAAAGCAAGTGCATGTTTCGCCTTTTCCGAGCGATGTACGGAGCCAAAACAAAATAAAACCAGGTTCCATACTCAAAGGACAAATATATAACTACAGCTAAGGAGGATTGCCCTAAATTCAGATATCGAATTCATCTTATCACAAAATATCACCGTATCCAGTTTGAAGACACTGACCTACGACAACTAAAGAAAGAAGGAGGAAAGAAAATAAACGTAACAACAACCACAATAGCCAAAAAATTGACAAGTAAAGGATACTAAAGCTACATTTGAGCCAAGATGGAAGCCGCGGGCTGTGTAAAGCATTTAAACAGTCTTAGAGAGGAGGTACCTTTATGTTTAGGCACCGCGAAACCTTATAGTATCGACCAATTCAAAATGAGGAAATAAACCCCAGGGAAAAGTATTTTTTTTTTTTCTTGGTTTTACTCCGATGGTTTTTAATTGCTCTGTGAGTTGTTCTAAGGATCGCTATTAAAATGATGGTAATCTGCCAATAACAGATGATAATTATTATCACTATTTTTACCGGTATAGTTATAGCTGCTGTTATAAGTATTGTTGGTACACGGCAGTCCCCCGTCAGCTACTAACATCAATATTATCATTAGTATCAATCTAACTCACTACTACCAGCACCACCATACCCCCATCGCTACGAGTACTACTAATATTTACTACTATTCTTAAGACTGGCTTCTACTGCTACTGCTATTAATACAACTGCTACTAATTATATCACCACTACTGCTACGCTTATTGTGAACTGCTACTACACTACTGTTACATTTCGACCACTACCCACTGCTACTGCTACAACTACTATCACTACTACTGTTTATTTACTAAATACTCATTAGGCGACTAATGCTATAATAGTACTTTTACTATTGATAACTTCTACTACTACTGTTACTACTATATTAGTACTACTACTACTATCACAATACTATTATTACTATTACTACCACTGTCTTCTATTATTTTATAAGTATCGCCTCATCATCCCATCGGTCCACCATCACTACCATCACCATCATCATTATCGCCCCTGTTTATTACTATTCATTCACTCCTATTGTCATCACCATCATTACAATCTCTTTCAATTTTTTTTTTTTGTTTTTTTTTTTTTTTTTTTTTTGCTTCCATCAATCTTGTTTATCCTTTGCTTCTTTTAAGGATAAGTGGTCATAGATCCTTCGACATTTCAGTTTTATATGGGGGTAAGTAACTGAAATAGATCTATAATGTGCACAAAAATCAAGTGAAATTACACAAATGCAATATTTGAGCTTACTTATAATTGGATTACAGTCAGTCTTCTAATCTGCTTAGAATATAACAGCCTAAGATTAACGTAATTTTTTTTTAAGTAAGTCTCGAGTCCTGCTTCCATGTATTCAGGGCCGCACTTTCTGTAATGCAATATACTTTTGGCACCATATACATATTATCTTCATTCCGTTCTCTAATCTCATCAGATTGGTTACTATTCTGTAGACTAATGCCTTTAGAAGGTACCTTATATGTATTCCTTTTCCCAGACCCATACGTTTTTCAATCGATAATCTAAGTCTACGGAGGATATTTGGAAGTTGTTCCCCTTAAACCCACTTTCTTTGGTGTAATCCTGATTTCAAAGAAACGAATTTATTTCTCCACCAACGTTTAATGGATAATAATGCTATTTTAGTTGTGATTAAATACTTTCATTAATGAAGGCTGGGACGTATAACGCAACGACATCATCCTCATCACATTAATGAATTAAACTACACAATATGCAAGTGATCACATTAATAATAAATGGGGATGATTGAGTGAGGGCTGGCGGTTTAATTAGAGTGATTTTACGCTGTCAAAATTAAATCATCAAGGTAGTTACAGGGTACTTTTATCGATTCCTGGTAAACTTCAACTCCTGCAGAAAGATTCTAACACACGACATGAACACTTTCTCTCTCTCTCTCCCTCTCAGTCTCTCTCTCTACCCTCTCTCTCTCTCATCTCTCTCCTCTCGTCCTCTCCTCCTCCTCTCTCTCCTCCGGTCGCTCTCTGTCTCATCCTCCCTCTCGCTCTCTCCTCTACCTCTCATCATCTCTCGCTCCTCCTCTTCTCTCTCTCCTCTCTCCATATATATATATATATTAGAGAGAGAGAGAGAGACAGGAGAGAGAGAGAGGAGAGAGAGAGAAGAGAGAGAGAGAGAAGAGAGAGAGAGAGAGAGAGAGCAGAGGAGAGAAAGGTGTATGTCTGTGTTGAATCTTCTGCGTAGTTAAGTTTACCAGAATCGATAAAAGTAACCCTGTAATACCTTGATTGATAATTTTGACATGTTAAAATCACTCTATAACCCGCAGCCCTCACTTTCAATCATCAATTTTATTATTAATGTGATCACTTGCATATTGTGTAGTTTATATCATGAATGTGATGAGGCTGATGGTCTTTGCGTTATACGTCCCAGCTTCATTATGAAAGTATTTAATCACACTAAAATATCCATTATTAATCCATAACGTTGGCCTGGGAGATAAATTCGTTTTCTTTGGAATTCAAGAATTACACCAAAGAAAGTGGGTTTAAGGGGAACTTCCGAAACTCCTCCGTAGACTATATTATCGATTGAAAACGTAATGGGTCTGGGAAGGAATACATATAAGGGTACCTCTTAAAGGCATTAGTAATACAGAATAGGTAACCAATCTGATGAGATTAAGAGAACGGAATGAGATAATAGTTATATGTGGGCCCCCCCACCACCCCCCCAAAAGTATATTCATTAGCAGAAAGTGCGGCTCCTGAATACATGAACGGACTCGATGACTTTATAACAAAAAATTACGTCTAATCTTAGGCTGTTATAATCTAAGCAGATTAGAAGACTGACTGTAATCCAAATTTATAAGTAAGCTCAATATATTTCATTTGTGTAATTTCACTTGATTTTGTGCACTTATATATCTATTTCAGTTACCCCTATAAACTGAATGTCGAAGGGACTATGACCACTTAATCCTAAAAAGAATCAAAGGATAAACCGATGATGGAAGCAAAAAAAAAAAAAAAACAAAACAAAAAAAATTGAAAGAGATTTGTAATGATGGTGATGACAATAATAGTGATAGTAATACAGTGGGCGATACTGATGCTGGTGGATGGTAGTGATGGGTGCGATGGTGAATGATGATGGCATACTTATAATAATAATAGACTCAGTGTAGTATAAGTAATAATAGTTATTGTGGCTACGTCAGTAGTCGTAATCCTAGTATAGTAACAGTAGTAGTAGCAGTATCCTACGTCAAAGTACTCTTCTAGCATTAGTCCCGCCCTCGTCATCAGTCAATACACGTAGTAGTGATCAGTAGTTTGTAGCAGTAAGCGTGGTATTGGTCGAAAATGTAACAGTAGTTTTAGTATCATCACAATAGCGTAGCATAGTGGTGATATTAATAGTAGGCATTGTAGTAACTAGCAGTAGCAGTAGAAGCCGTCTTAAGAAATAGTAAAGTAATAGTAGTAGTACTATTAGCGAGGGTGGTACTGGTGGTGCTGGTAGTAGTAGTTAGTAGATTGATACTAATGAATAATATGAGTTAGTAGTGACGGGACTGCAGTAGTAGCAACAATACTTATAACAGCAGCTATAACTATACCGGTAATAGTGATAATAATTAATCATCCTGTTCATTGGCATTACCATCATTTTTTAATAGCATCCTAGAACAACAAGAGCAATAATAACCATAGGAGTAAAACCAGAAAAAAATCTTTCCCTGGTTTTATTTCCTCCATTTTGAATTGTGTCGATACTTATAAGGTTTTCGGTTGCCCTAAAATAAGGTACCTCCTCTCTAAGACTGGTGTAAATGCTTTACACAGCCCGCGTTTGGCTTTTCCATTCTTTGGCTCAATATGTAAGCTTCTAGTATGCCCTTTTACTTGTCCATTTTTAGCCTACTTGTTGTTTGTTTGTTACTGGTTTTACTTCCTTCTCCTTCCTTTTCTTTCTTTAGTTGTCGTAGTCAGTGTCTTTCAAACTGGATACCGTATATTTTGTGATAGTTGAAGTCGATATCTGAATTTTAAGGGCAATCTCCTTATCTGATATTTTATATATTTTGTCCTTTTGAGCATGGAACCTGTGTTTTATTTTGTGTTGAGCTCCGGTACATCTCGGAAAAGGCGACATGCACTTTGCTTCAAGGTAAATATAGAGGTAGGAATGGGTAGGGTTAAAGAAAAGGGTGCTGTTGAGAAAACTTATGATTTTATAGTGACATCAGTTTGAGATATTAATTTGTTTGCTGTGTTTAAGATTTTTTTTTATTTACGTTATCCGCTTCCCTCATCATGGCGGGTTGATATAATAGATACTAGATTCATGTGCATTTGTCAGTGATTTGCATGACGTAATTTTGCGTCTTTAGCAGCGATACTTGTTTGGATACGAGGCCAAACTTATAAGTAATCTTTGTGACTACAGCAATATCACTGAAATACAGGAATGTACTTAATTCATAAATAAGGCGAATACCTAGACATACTTAATATTTGAATATATACCTCATATATATATACTATATATATATATATATATATATATATATATATATATATATATATGTGTGTGTGTGTGTGGTGTGTATGTGTGTGGTGTGTGTGTGTGTGTGTGTGTGTGTGTGTTTGTGTGTGTGTGTGTGTGTTTTGTGTGTTGTGTGTGTGTGTGTGTGTGTGTTGTGGACACATACATAACTATATATACATATATAATATTATATATATATATATATTATATATTATTATATATATACATATGTAATGTTGTTTGTAGGTCTGTATATATGTATATATATAGATATAAAATATAAATAATATATATACATATATACATACATATATGTATACACTTATATATACATATACACATATGTATACTTATATATACATATACACATATATTCTATATATATATTAATAATATGATGTGTGGTGTGTGTGTGTGTGTGTGTGGTGTGTGTGTGTGTGTGTTGTGTGTGGTGTTGGTGTGTGTGTAGATTTTTAGATTTATATTAATATCTATATATACATGTATATGTACATTTATATCTACATACACCACACCAACACCACACACACACACACACACACACACACACAACACTACACACAACACCACACATATATATATATATATATATATGATATATATATATATATATACATATGTGTGTGTGTGTGTTCGGAAATGTGTACTTACCTAACGACTGAGGACGCGAATGTCCGGCAGAGTACTCCTGCGAGCGTCTGTCTCCACTCCTTCTTGGAGACCCTAGACTCATGTCCTTGACCTCCTCTTCGAATCTTCAGGAGAGCAAGCAGTCAGATCCATTTCCTGGTATAGAGATTTCGCTAAAATTTCCCCCTCTCCTTCCCCCCTTCCCTTCTCCTACTTCCACTTCTTTCTTCTTTCTTTCGCACGTTCACCCCTACTTGACTTCCTCCCTCTAGTATTCTCTGGCCTTTCCTTTCCCTTCTCCTCGCCTGGACTCTTGTGCTCCCTCTCGTCTCTCTCCGTCTCTTCCTCCTTGTTCCTCCTCTCCTTTCAAGAAGTTCCCCTTCTTCTTCACCTCCTTGCCACCTTTAGCACCCGAGGAGGAGGCGTGGGATACCGAGTCCTGGAGTGGTGACACTTTCAGTCCTGGGGGTGGTTCGCCTCTCCTTCGGGACGAGGAGGTATTGCTCTTTGGCCGCGCGTTTGGCCTGGGGAGTCCGCGGCTCGACCGACAGCGCGGCACCGACGAGCACAGCCAGACGTGATGCGCTTGGTGCTCGCTCCTCCCTTGGCCGTCCCCTGAGCAGTCCCTGTACTTCATGAGGGATCAGTCCTGACTTGGCGCTCTTCCCCGTCAGAGGGTCAGCCTCCAGCCCTTTGAGCCAGTCTTTGTCCACTCCCAGGACACCCGCTGGTTGGGTCTGCGTTTCGTCAGACGAATCGATTCGCTCTCATGCTCCCACTCTTCCTCGTCGTCGTCGTCCCCTCATCTCAATCTCCGAGTCTGCCTTCTGCTGCGATGAGAGACAGATGGCTGACCAGAGGCTCTGGTGCCTCCGGGCGTTTCGTTCGCTTACTCCCGAAGACGGTATGCGAACCGCCTTCGGGGAGGGCTGGCAAGCTTGAGCTCCTTCTCCGCCTTCCTCTGTCAAAATACGGAAGCAGATTCTTGGTCCGTTTCTTCCTGAGATAGCGGGGGCGTCGATTGTAACCTTCGAGTTTTTCCTTAAACGACAGGGGTCGCGTGGTAGTCACTCTCGAGATTCAGTGTCCTATCGGCACTCCCAGTGTGTGCATGCCCACTGTCCCACCGGGATAAGAGGTTCCCCCCATGTTCCCCTTCTTCTCCTTCTCTTTTTCGAAACTCCCTACTCCTATACTTTTTCCTTCCAGTCTACTTCCCCTTCCTCCTTCTGCCTCTTCTCCCCGCGCCTTCCAAGGCCTCTGGCTGCCCAGAACACCCCCGACAGCACCGTCAATTCTGAGTTTCCTCAGAATGCTCGCACGGGACCCAAGGACGTCGTCTCGCCGTGTCAGTGGACTGCGATGCCCTGTGGATCCTATAAATTCTCCGGAAGTGCTGATGGTGGCAATCTAAGCCTTCTCAGGATCCTCTGTTCTTCCCGTTCTCTTTCGCGCCGAGTCTCCTTCCTCGCGCTCCTGAAGTCCGCTGGAGAGCCACGCGCCTCCGTTTCTGCCCGGTGGAGCTTGTAACCGCAATTCTCCATCTCCATCTCCTTGACGCAAGACGGCTGGAGGCATTGCAGGGACATCGTAAGCACACAGGATCTCCAGGTCGCTTGACCCTCGAGATCCGCCTATGCCTCATCTGGTCACGCGACTCGGACAGGTGAGTAGAGCTTTTTGTTTTTTCCCCCCTCGGGTGTCGTTGGAGTGTGCAAGACGCGACATTTTGGGCGAAAGAGAACTCCGCTTCGAAGCTTTGACGCCGAAGCGAGGCTCAGCTCTCCTAACGACTCACGGATCAGCAAAAGCTTCTATTAGTTAACTCACATTTTTATCATCACTAAAAACACGCACTGTCCTGGTAAGAAGACAGAACAATATTCAACTTCACTATCATTATCGGTAACATTCTTACAACACTTACTGAAATCGAAAAAAAAGAAAATAACACAGAATCACTCGCAAGATTCCACACACACACACACACACACAAATCGGATTGCACAAATAAACCACAAGAATTCCAAGCAGTAAAAAACATTACTTGAATAACTTGAACTACCACAGAGAACCCAAAACACACCATGCTTCTCACGAGGACCGAGAAAACACTAGAGGGTGGGGGGTGGCGGGGGTGAGGGGGGGGTGGGCTCACCACGAAGGAAGCCGTCATAAGCCGTGCGAGCGTGTGGCTTCACCGGGAGAAACTGGGAGTTGTTGTTGCTGTTAACTTCACCGCCATTATTCTTATGCATTTTCTCCAAGCTGTTGACGTTTTCTACACAGTTTATATTTCTATATCTAATTGTTGTTTGATAGTTATTATCATACTGATTACAATTAACATTGTTATTATTGATGCAATGAGGGTCATGACAATGATCACAGATTCTATAATTACTGGCTCTATTATTGTTATTAGGAAGAAATACTAAGACTGAAGGCGATAATACTTATCATAATAACGATGATGATGATGATCCTGATGATGATGATAATGATCCTGGTATACTTGTTACATTATTGTTAAATGGCATCGACTTACTATTCATATTCATTCATATATACAATAGTTGTGTAATGAATAAAATACCTAGCCTGCCTAGGTATAATGATTTCAAATATTTATTGTTTTTTGGTCAGTATTTGAAGCTTCATCAAAATAAGGTGTAATTTTAAGAAATAAATGGTAGGTGAGCGATGTAATAGTTGCAGTATAGTTTACTACTTGTTTTACTATCAGTGTTGTTATAAAATCTGTTATAGGCATTGGTAGAGTTTTGATCTTTATCGTAATCTTTATCATCATCGTCCTTTATCATCATCCTCATTGTACTATTAATATTATTATTACCGTGATTCATTCTGCTGAATTAATGATGCTAAGATACCCGTTTTAATGACTCTTCAGAGATAATAAGAGCATGATATAACAAAAAATACAATTGCATGACATTTCCAGTTTAGCATAATGCAGAGTAAACCTGTTGTGGAAGGAAGGGGAAATGCGAGACAGTTGTAGAAGTATAAACTGGAAACAGAGACGTAATGGGATAATGGATAAGTATTTCAGAGTTAAATGGTAATAACAAAGAAAATGATATATAGATGGATAAAGAATTTTTTTTTTTTTTTTTTGTAATATCATAATGAATGACAAGTACGGGAATGCTGGCATAGATCGAAAAGTATTTTACAGAATTTATAACGCTTTTCTTGATATGATTGTACTCAGAATTGTCTTACGAGAGGAATAGACATAGTGAAAAAATAGGTAGGCCTTTCAGACACGTAGCAGACAAACAAACAGGTAGACAAACGACTTACGCAGGTTTGTGAAGCCTTAGAACGTAAACCTCCTTGACTTCTTGAA
>NC_051424.1:21184937-21189405 GCF_015228065.2 Penaeus monodon
AATGATGGGAATTTGGGGAAAAAAACCGATGGTGGTCGTGAAGGTACTGTGATGGAATAATGATAAAAATATTGTACTGTTAATGATATGTAATGATATTATAAATGATGATGTTTGATGATAAGAATGGTAGTGATGATATTAATAATGATAATAATAATAAGATCAGATGATAAGAATGGTAGGGAGATAAAATAAAATGATGATAATAATAAGATGATGATGATGATAGTTATTAATTTATATAGTTATTGTCATTGATGTAATGAGAACGAAGATAATTGATAAGGGATAACAGTTGTAATAATAGTAATAATAATAATAATTATAATGTCATGATGATCAAATGATAATAATTGATGATGATGATAATAATAATAATAATAATAATAATAATAATTAATAATAATAATAATAATAATAATAATAATAATAATGAAATAATAATAATAACAGCAACAATAATAATGATGATGATGATGATAGTAATAGTGATAATAATATTAATAGTAGTAATAATAATAATAATAAATATAAGGATAACTATGATAACAATGATAGTAATAATAATGATAATAATAATAATAATAATAATAATAATAATAATAATTATCATAATAATAATAATAATAAAATAATAATAATAATAATAATAATAATAATAATAATGATTGCAGTACTAGTAGTAGTAGTATGAATAATAATAATGGTAATGATAATTAAAAATGCCAAAAGCAACGATAACAAAACTCATAATGGTAATGTTTAATGATATAGTAACAAATAATCATATGAATAATATGAAAATTTCGAATCGGGAAATATCAATATCAATAATGATAATGAAAACAATGATGATATTAACTGTAATGATAAGGTAAAAAAAACGAAAAACAGTAAAAATAGTGATAAAAAAGTAATAAAAAAATAAAAAACTTCAGAGTAAATGAACTCAAAGATCAAAGACGCAACTCTACCAAAGTGCACGTAAGAAGCAGTGAACCCGTGGCGGATCTGCAAGACAGTTTCACGTGATGGGCTTTGATGTTATATTGCGAATTATCTGAGGAATGGTTCCTTGATCTACCCAGAATAAGTAAAAGACGGATTAATTTCCACCTTTTTTTTTGTCTTTATTATATATATATTTTATATATATATATATATATATAATATATATATAAAATATAATAATATATTCTTTTTTTCAAGAAAAGAAGAGAGAGATTTGCGTTGTGTGTTGTTTGTGTGGTGTTGTGTGTGATGTGGTGTGTGTGTTGTGTGTGTGTGTGTGGTGTGTGTGGTGTTGTGTTGTGTGGGGTGTGTGTGCGTGCGTGGTGCGTGCGTGTGCGTGCGTGTGTTGGTGTGTTTTTGGGGTGTGGTGTGTGTGTGTGTGTGTGTGTGTGGTGTGGGTGTGTGTTGTTACAGGACGCATGCACTTACACATACTCATATATGTATAACACCCTCCCCCCCTCCCCTACCCGCCTGGGTACTTCCTCACAAACGATATTATTCATAAAATGTAGATGGAAGAGCAGGTATGGTAAAGCATTTGTGGAGTGAAGTAGACTGTAAGGGCGAAAATCGAATCTTTCGTAAAGGTACAAACAGTTTTATGTTGGCGAGGCAAATGCTTATAGAATTTTCATAAGAAATTGTATTTTTCTTTTTTTTTGAGAAAGAAATACATGTAAAACACATGTAGTTTGATTTGTGTATATATATCCATACACAAAAATAACAAGCCCCACACAAAACGAGGTGTTGTGTGTGTTGTGTGTGTGGGTGTGTGTGTGTGTGTGTTTGTGTGTTTTGGTGGTTTTGTGTGTGTGTGTGTGTGTGTGTGCGTGTGTTGTGGTGTGTGTGTGTGTGTTGTGGTTTTGTGTGTGTTTGGGGTGTGGTGGGCGGGTTGGGGGTGTGTGTGTGTGTGTGGGTGTGTTGTGGTGTGTGTTGGGGTTGTGTGTGTATGTATGTGCGCGATAGATAGATAGATATGAAGGGGGAGGGAGGGAGAGAGGTTCTTTCTCCCTCTCTGGGGAGAAAAGGGGAGGGGAGGAGAGGGAGGGGGGAGGGGAAGAGGGGCGAGGGAGGGGGAGAGACGGGAAGGGGGGGGAGAGGATGAGGAGGGGAGGAAGACGCTAGAGAAGAGAGGAGAGGGGAGGAGGAAGAAAGAGAGAGTCACAGAGACAGACAGAACAGGACGGATAGAAATAAAAGAAACAGAGAGGGCAGAAACCAACAGAGAGGGAAAGAAGCGAAAAGAAAAAAAGTGAAGAAAAAAAAGCAAGAGAATATGGCGGTGAAAAATACCTACATTGCCACGAACTCGCACTCCCAAACTGCCGCATTTCGTAATTTGAATAGTTCAAAACTCATTCGGTAGAATTGCCCTCAAAAAAAAAAGGTTTGAGAAAATCTTGCTACCTTGTAAAGTTACAGAGAGGGGGGGGTAAGTTAGCGGAAAGACTCTTAAAAAAGGAAGAAAAAAAAAATGTTTTCTCCAAGATGCTGTAAAGGAGCCTATCGGAAACCATCTGCTGTGGGGAAGAAAACCTTTTTGCTCGCGTTTTTGGGTTGCTCTTTTATGTCTGTCTGTTTTTATCTTATTCTCTCTTTTCTCTCTCTCTCTCTCTCTTCCTCCTCTCTCCCCTCTCTTCTCTCCTCTCTCTCTCTCCTCTCCACACACACACACACACACCACACACACACCACACACACACCACACACACACACACCCACACACACATATATAATATATTTTATAATATATATATTATATATATTATATATATATATAAATTTTTATATGTTGGTGTTTATATATATATAGATATATATATATAATATATTATATATATTTTATATATTATATTTTGTATATGTATTATATATATAATAATATAATAATATTAAATTTTATATATAAAATATATATATGTGTGTTGTGTGTGTGTGTGTGTGTGTGTTGTGTGTGTGTTTTGTGTGGGGTGTGTGTGTGTGTGTGTGTGGTGTGTGTGTGTGTTGGGGTTTTTGTGTGTGTTGTGTGTGTTGTGTTGTGTGTGTTTTTGTGTCTTTTGGGGTGGTGGGTTGTGTTGTGTTGTTTTTTGTGGTTGTTGTGTTGTATGTGTGTTGTATTATATATATTATATATATATATATATATATATATAATATATATATATTTATAATATATTCTGTCTCTTTATCTTTCTGTCTGTCTGTCTATCATATACAAGTTTGTTGTTGTCGTAGTTACCATCTTATTATTATTATTATCATTGTCATTTAACAGCTGTGTTATCACTATTTATTTTCATTTTTATTACTATTACTATGTTTACTTTTTTTTTCTTTCTCCATCTATCTATTTTTAACTGCCATTCTTATCTTAATAGTTGTTATTCTTGTTCTGCTGTTCATTGCTTTCTCGTTTGTTTCTTGTCTGCAAGTTTGCACGAAAGTTACCGGCGGATCTTGATGAAAATTTGTGGGTGGGTTGACCATGGCGGACGGATCAATTGATTAGAATTGATGCAGAACTGAACCAACAGATATAATAGCATATAATTATTATGATTAAGGGGTTCATTGCTAATATGATTCATTTGTGAGGGTAGAAAATTCCTGTCGTATTTTGTGATAGACTTGTGTATTTGAAAGCAGGGAAGAATATGTATTCTCAGAGTGCTTTCTAGTTATTGATGCTATCATTGATATTATTGTTCTTATCATCATCCTTATCGTAATAATTATTATTGTTGTTGTTGTCATTGTCATTACTGAACTGTATTCATGTTGGTAAATGTCAAAAATGAATATTATTATCTTCACAATTTCAAGAGCTGTATTTAACCGGTTTTCGATAATATCGCGAAAAAAAAATGTATTGTTAAGATATTCATTCTCGTTTTATACCTTTTCTATTGATTGCTATTGTTATTACTAATTTTGATGTGTTTTTACTGTTGTTCTTATATTATCATTATATTATTATTATTATTTATTATTATTATTTTTTATTATTATTATTATTATTATTATTATTTATTTCACTTTTTATATCATCACTCTTCTTGTAATTGTTGCTGTTATCATTATTATTACTAACATTATCATCATTATTATCATCATAATTTTCACCATCACTACCAACATCATTGCAATTCTCATCATCATTATTATTCCCAATTCCCCTTGTCACTCTCAATCATCTATTTATCATCATCACTCATTTTTTTTACTACCATTACTCCTATATTACAAAAATAACTCATAAAAAACAATCTCGCAAAATCTTGGCCCTTCACATTTAATTAAATTTCAAAGGTAATCTTTTGATATGAAGCTTAAAAAAGGTTTATTTAAAATTAATGAAATTAGAGATAAAAAAAGTTTAAAAAATATTTTGAAAAGGGGTTTTTTTTTAACAAAAAAAAGGGGAAAGATTTTGGGAAAAAAAATTTTT
>NC_051424.1:21204505-21207005 GCF_015228065.2 Penaeus monodon
TTATGTGAGTAGTTTTACTCTTTATATATATATATATATATATATATATATATATATATATATATATATATATATATATATATATATATATATTCTTTTTTTTACGTATATAAATATATATGTATACTTATTTATTTATTTATATTTACACCTATATAAATTTGTTTATTTATTTATTTATTTATATTTATATATACATATATATATATATATATATATATATATATATATATATATATATATATAAATATATTTTTTTTTTTTTTTTTTTTTTTTTTCTTTTGCTACACGATATTCGGATGTCAAAGTATCCACACAAATAATACATCATTTGAGTGATTTTCATCATTATGATACTCTATCAGGACTAATCTACAAGATTATCTAACTCGCCTCCACGAGATAAAAGTTTCACAACTATATCAACCTTTATCTTTAATACACGGAGGAATTGGCATCATCTGGCTTATAAACTGTAGGTCATCCCAGGTCCTCTCTAAGTGGGCGGAGTCACGCAACCGTGGGGAGGGAGGAGGGGTGGTCTTATTCAAGGAAGGAAAAATCATCGAAGTTTAATATTCTCCTCCAAATGTCGCCGTGGTTTGCTTTAACTGCCGCGGTGTCTATTTGCATATAATATATATATATATATATATATATATATATATATATATATATATGTATGTATATATAAATACATACATACATACATATGTATATATATATATATATATATATATATATATTATATATATATATATATATATGATATATATAATATATATATATAATTATATATATAATATATAATATAGTAATAATATATATATAATATTAATAATATATAATATAAATATAATATATAATATATAATATATATATATATATATATATATATATATATAGTGTATATATATAACACACAAACCACACACACACACACACACACTTAAACACACACACGCACACACAAACAACCCACACCACAACGCACACACACACACACCACACACACACACACACACACAGACACACAAACACACACACACCACCACACACACACATCAATGTGCATTATAATTTTTATAGGGGGCCAAAATTTAATTTGTAGCTTATCATTATATCTTTATCATTTTTGCTTTATTTTTTCTTTACATCGAAATTGTTTTTTGGTTTGTTAAAATTTTATCACGATCATCATCATTCTTATTTTTATCATTTTATTATTATTTTTTTATTATTTTTAAATTATTATTATTTTTATTATTATTATTATTTTTATCTTATTATTATCATTATTATTTTATTTTATTTTTATTATTATTATTTATTTTTATTATTATATTTTATTTTCTTAATTCCCCATCATCATCATCATTATCACTATTATTATTATCATCATCATTACTGCTATTGTCATCATCATAACCATTACCATTATCATTACTTTTATTATTATCATTATCATCATCAACACCACCGCAACCACCACCATGACCATCACCATCATTGCTATGGAATTCAGCTGGCCCTAACCTTACTCTGAACACCTAACTTTCTTTTTTAAAACATTTTTTATTGCTATGGCACACCAAGGCATTTAATTAACAGCAGATCCCAGAAGACGTATGTACATTTTTTAGGGTGTGTGGCCCTTCTTATGCATGACGATTTAAAAAAAAAGGGAATTTGTTTAAATGTTTTAAGCTAGAAAATATAGATTTTTGTATTTTCACCAAAGGGTATTTCTGATTGTATAATTTCCGGGTGTAATATTTTTAAATCGGAATGAATTGGAATTATAGGAGTTTATTTTGAAATAGAATTATTTACATGGTAATAAAACAAAAGGGGTTCCCCAAAAAGCCCGGTTTTGAAATTCCAAATGGCCAATAATCAAATAAAAATAGCAAGGGAGCGTTTTAGCATTTTCAAATGCCTTCATTTGAAAAAGAAAAAAAAATTAACGTAACTTCTTATGTATTTTTAAGGGTTCAATTTTTGAAATGAATGAAAAGGGAGACACTATCTCTCTTATACGCGAAGGAAACGAACATACAAAGAGAAGAGAGGAGAAGAGAGGAGAGAGGAAGAGAGAAGAGAGAAGAGAGAGACAAACGGACAGACAGAGTGAGAGAAAAGAAAAACAAAAGAGAAGAAATAAAAGGTAATTATTGACTATCTCTTCTTTATTTACCTTTTCCCCTCTACCCAACGCTTTTCCCAATTCCTCCTTTCAGCCCTTTTTTTTTTTACCCTTTTTTCCCATTTTCTTTCCCCTCATTTTCCCTCATCCTTATTGCATATTAGGGTATTACTGAACACGTTTTAATAATTTCATATTTATCAACAATAAATATATGAATAAAAAATACGTTGATTAGGGAGACATTTCCCTTCCCCAGCTGCTTTCCGAGAAAACAAACAAACAAACAAATAAAACTAAAAAGGGTAAACTAAAGTAAAAAAAAAAAAAAAAGTTCGTTTCCAGAAAAAAAAA
>NC_051424.1:21212005-21214505 GCF_015228065.2 Penaeus monodon
GGGAAAGAGAGGGTGAGACAGAGAGAGAGAGAGAGAGAAGAGAGAGAGGGAGAGACAGAGAGAAAGAGAGGGAGGGAGAGAGAGAAAGAGAGAGAGAGAGAGGAGAGAGAGAGAGAGAGAGAGAGAGAGAGAGAGACAGACAGACAGAAAGACAGACAGACGGGGAAAAGGGAGAGCCATGTTTCAAACCGAGCCTTTCAAATTCAGAGGCAAAATTCTTTTACTGTATGCATATCTGTCATTTGAAAAAATACGTGCTGAAAATGTTCACATTGTCAAGATTTCAACAGGTCATTTCGTTCAAACAGGAGGACATATAAAGACATTCAAAAACGACTTTAAAAAATTCATTATCCCATCAATCTTTGCCTTGTTTTTTAAATTTTTCTTATGATTTGCAAAAAAAAAAAAAAAAGTGAAATCAGACACGTATCTGATTCTAACATTATCATTTTATTAAAGGTCATAGTTGCATGCTTACTTATGCTGACAGTAATTTGAAATTGTATAAACATCTAATCATTACATTTTTTTTGTTTAGTTTAGTTTTGTTGTTGACGCTGCTAATGTTTCTGTTCATGATGATGATGATGATGATGTATGATATGTACGTGTTTGATGATATGATATGATATGATGACGATGATTTTGATGATGACATACGATATGATATATGAGGATGACGTGATGATTGAATGTTATTATGATGTGTGTGATGTTGTGTGATTATGATATGATGCGTGTGATGATGATGTTTGTGATGTATGTTGATGCGGGATGACGTGTGATGATGTGATGATGATGTGATTTATGTTTGTTTGATGATGATGACGATGTGCGATATGATGGGTTTTGATGTGTGATGTGTGGTGTTCGTGTGTGGGGATGATGATGGTGATTATTTTATCATGTGTGATTGATGATATAACGATGAAAGATGATGATAAGATGATATGATGATGATATGTGAGATGATATGATGGAAAAATGAGACGAGAGATGATTTAGAAATGATAATGATGATGATGTTTTTAGATGAGTGATGATGATATGATTGACGATGATATATGTATGATTGATGATGTTGGTGATGATGAGGAAATTTATATGATGAGTAGATAATGATTATGATATGATGATGATGAGAATGAGATGAGAATATACGAGATGATGTGTGTGAAAATGTTTTATGAAGTGATGATGTATGATTAGATAAAGTGTGATGAGGTTGGGTGGGTGTGTGGATAATGTGAGGGGGGTGAATATGATGAGAGAGATATGTTGGTTGGGGTAAAAGGTGATGATATTTGGGGTTGGGGGGTGGTGGTGATCATGGTGATGAGGTGGTAATATGATGATGAGGAAGAGGATTATGACATTGTGGTGGTGGTGATAACAATCATGATGATAATAATTATGGTAGTGTGGTGATAGTGGTGGTAATGATGATGACCTTGGTGATGTGGTGGTGATGGTGATGAGAATAAAGGTGAGGATGAAGAAGAGGACTAGGAGGATTATCGTATTGTTGCTGTGGTGATAATGATGATGATGACGATGACGAAGATGATGATAATTATGAAGGTCTAGAGTTTTGTTAATAAGACGGTGATGATTATAGTGGTCAGAAAGTGAGGACAATGATGATAATAATGATAACTAATGATGATGAGGATGATAAGAATGACAGTAGTGACATTGATAATGTTATTATCGTTTTTGTTGATAATTTTACCATTCTCGCTCATTATATACCTCATTCACTTTCGTAGTTCATTGTGGCGTGATGTGACATTTTTTTTATGTGAATGTGATGTTAAAAGCGAACATACAGGTTTCGCTGACACCGATTTATCTGTTTCTAAGGTGACTCCGTTTCACAGTCATAGGCAAACACGTTTAGAGAGAAGGATAGATGGATGGATAGATAGATAAATGGATAGACAAATAGATAATAGATAGATAGATAGATAATAGAAAGATTGATAGAGAGAGAGATAGAGAGATAAAAAGATAAGTAGATGAACAGATAAATAGATGAATAGATGGACAGATAAATAAATGAAAAGAAAGATAAATGAATAGATAGACAAATAGATAATTGAATGTAAGTATATTCACACGTGTTTGTACATAAGCATATATGCACGTATACCTACTTCCATTGTTGCAGAATTGAATATGCAACTAGGGTTAACAGGCAAGCGAGAAACCCGGAGTTTAAGCGACCATTCTGAAAGCAGGGATTATACTATCCGTTTTCTAATCTTTGGCCAGGAATTTCAGGGGAGGCTTTAGTATTCAGGATACAACACCAGACATTGTTAGTGTAGTCTACTCTCCGAATTCCTTTGGGATGGAAAGGGGGAGAAAGGGAGATGGATAAGAGGAAACACAGCGGGACAGATGGAGAAGCACGAAAATAAATGGCGTAAATATCTTAAAAAGTACAACGAACTAGGGCCAAAAAATAAACATTAATTACAGCAGTCTTTAGGAG
>NC_051424.1:21222005-21224505 GCF_015228065.2 Penaeus monodon
CCTATACGAAATAACACTTTTTATAACATAATTTCGTATTTTCTGGGCAATGGTCACAACATGTTTTGACATACTGCGCAAATCTGATTAAAATGGGAAGCTATTTTTTACAAGAATAACAAAGTTGAGAGACGATGGCCAGTCTTTCTACAACTTTTGTCTTGTTCTTTCATATTATTTTTGCTGTTCTTGATATTGTTATTTTCATTTGTTCTTGTTTGTTTCTTGGTCTTGTCATTATCACTTTGATTATTGTTTTTTTTTATGATATTGTAACTTACCTTTCTTGCTTTTGTTTTTATCTCTTTTTATATTTGTTTTTATGTGTTTTCATATTAACAAAATTGTCGTGGCCTTTCCCCAGGTACCCATCATTTATGTTGATTATTTAAATTTTTTGTGTTGGTTTTATCATATCATGCCTCGTTATATTCCTAATTTAGTTAAGGTTACTTGATTATTTATAGTCAACGGTGTTTCAGTTTAGATTACAATTTTGTATTCTATATTTCTATAGTAA
This sequence comes from Penaeus monodon, assembly GCF_015228065.2. NCBI lineage: Eukaryota > Metazoa > Arthropoda > Malacostraca > Decapoda > Penaeidae > Penaeus > Penaeus monodon. Next base: position 21,222,526 of record NC_051424.1, read on the forward strand.
CTTGTAGTGTTAGTTGTATAGAATTTGCCTATAATTATTCATGTATTAACACTTTTTTTATCATTGATTAATATTTGAAATACTAATTTTTGCTTCTCCCCAGTTACCTGTTTTACACGTGGCGTCTCCTCATAAAGTCTGACATATTTCTGATGTCCCAAAGTATAATTCTTAGTTACAGGAACAGATGCGAACCTCACTAATATCTCCCGAATATGATTTCTTTTCCAAGTATTTTTTCCTGTTATTTATTATTAGTGTATTGCGTTTCATTCTATCGTTTTTTCTCATTTAATCTATTGGTTATTATTCTTTTTATTATATAATTTTTTTCTTCTTTTTTTTCAGGAAAAAAAGGCTAGCACATTTTTTCCAATTCATGAAACCACTCAGTTCTACTCCACTCCCGAACTAGATTCTGCAACCATTTTATATATTTTTTTTCCCCTATAAAATCTCTCCAACTCAATGTTTACCAAATGAACGGAACTCTACGCATGCCAATCCCAATTTCATTTACTCAGCTACAGGAACGCAAGCCCCTGGTCGGAAGTCTTTTAGATTTGGGTCTAGTCTCGTTTTAGTTCGTTGTTTTCTTTTATTTAAGTGTCTCTTTTTTCGAGATAGTGTTGGGTGTAATGTTTAGTGTTCAGTGTGGGCGAAATTATCAGTATATTTTATAAGAATTTCAGGAGCAAGTGGAGTTTTAATATTCCGCTGTACTTTTAGATATGCAGGAGATATAGCTTTGAATTATTAGACAGGCTTCAGCTTACTTAAATTGCATCTGGCAAAAAGGAATATGAAGTGTAATAGAGGACAAAAGTCTTGACTTTTAAGCATCTTCTTTCGCTCATACTCACCCCAACTCTCTTCTCTCTCTCTTTCTCTTCTCTGCTCTCTCTCTCTCTTCTTTCTTCTCTTTTCTCTTCCCTCTCCTCTCTACTCTCTCTCTCTCTCTCTTATTATTAGCATTATTGGTTTTATTTCCAGTAGTAATTATCAATACTTTCATAATTAATGTTGCAAAATAGCACATCTCTTTGTCTATATTAATAATTTCGATATCAATCAAACGTCTACTCTCTCTCTCTCTCTCTCTCTCTCTCTCTCTCTCTCTCTCTCTCTCTCTCTCTCTCTCTCTCTCTCTCTCTCTCCCTCTCCCTCTCCTCCCTCTCCCTCTCCCCCTCTCCCCCTCTCCCCCTCTCCTCGTCTCCCTCTCTCTCCCTCTCTCTCCCTCCCCTCTCCCTCCCTCCCTCCCTCCCTCCTTCCTTCCTTCTGTCCCTCCCTCCCTCTCTCCCTCCCGCCACCTGTCTCTCTCTCCTATTATTATCATTGTTATTGGTTTCACTTATTACCAATGCTACCATCACCAATGTAAAATAGCGCATCGCTTTGTCTATATTAATAATTTCTTAACATTGTCGATATTAATCAAACGTTGCCAGCGGGAATATAATTTTCTCATCACGATATGTTATTCATGATTTCCTAATGTGCGAGGGAATGATGAGTGGTGATTTTGATAATAATATTCATAATTATTGTAATACTATAGTATTTGATACATGATGAAAATTTTGACAGTAAGAGCAACAGTAATAATAGTTGTATAAGCTAATGGTATTGGTATCAATCATAATAATGTCAAGAGGGAGCAGCCATATATCTCTATTACTAATGAGCATAATGATAATATCACGGATTATTGTAATTATTGGGTATAAGAGTATGATCGTTTTGATATAAAAAAAAATGTATACTTAATGATGCTTGTCCTTTTTATGATATATTGTAATTTAATTTGTTAGATTTACTTAATGCATTAATAATAGGAACATTCGTTTTGCTTTATATTTCCACAAATTTTGTTAGTTTATAGTTTGTTTACGTAAAGGATCAGTGCCTAAACTTTTAAGGAACTCAGTTAATTTCTTATGTCATGATTAGTTCAAAATAACTGCAACACTGATGATTATC
>NC_051424.1:21249505-21254505 GCF_015228065.2 Penaeus monodon
TGCTGTTGTCGTTATTATCATCAACACATTTGCGTGAATTCATTCAATTAGTAATTCTGATTAATTGGCCACAGATGCGTGCAGCTTTTATCATTTCTCTCATCAAATTACATCTCATAAAAACCTTAAATTCCATTTAATAACCAGCATAAAAAAATCCTCATCAATATTCACCATCATTACCACCAAACACATCCACAACCCACTTTCCCCCAGCCATTCATATCAAACAATTTCTCTCCCCTTCAGAAGTGCAAAAGAAGAAACAATATGAAAATAGTAACAGTTTGCCCTGAAAACACAAACTTCCTGACTTTCTTTCTTCAATTCCCCTTCCGGTGCAGTTCCCCTTAAACCGCTCTTCAGCTCCACTGCCCTTGTCTCCTGCCTTGTCTTGCGTCTGGGGCTCGCTACTGGGGGGTCTTGCTGGTTCCCTGTTTGTCTGTGTGTGTGTTTTCGTGGCTCGTGTGTGTGTTTGTGTGATTGGGACTTATCTATTTTGCCTTTGTGCTAGATAGACAGGTTGGTAGATGGAGAGTTGGATAGATGAATAAGGGATAGATTGATAGACTGACAGATAGATAGCAGATAGCTAGACAACAAGATAGATGGATAGAAAGACTGAAGGTTAGATAGCAGATACACAGCTAGATAGACAGACAGATAGATGTACAGATAGACAGGCAAGTCAAAACAAAAGATGATCAAAGTGCAAAATACCAGTAAACATCAGTAAATACCAACAGTACCAGTGTATACTACATATTAACATAATCTTGTCGAAAATAGCATTAACGATCAAACTTCTTCCCTTCCAGATTATTCCATTCGGCGTCCGAGACCCAGATGATGCAGCCAAAACCTCGTTGAAAGAATGCAATCTCACAGCATTGCATCAGACGTACAATGGATCCATCCTTGAATAAACTGGGGAAAGGCAAAAATACAGGGACGAATTAAGGAATAAGAGGCAGAGAATAGAACATTTTGGAAAAAAGACAGGATATGTTTTTTTCTTTTTCTTTTTTCTTTTTTTCCTTTTTTGAAAATGTAAACTAAAGGGAAAACGAGCCAACGATGGTTGGCGGACGTGGGGATTAGCACCGAGTGAAGGAGAGAGAGAGAGAGAGAGAGAGAGAGAGAGAGAGAGAGAGAGAGAGAGAGAGAGAGAGAGAGAGAGGAGAGAGGGAAAGAGAAAAAAAGAGAATGCTTGTTTGAAAGGCAGACGAATATTTGTTAGATAAAGAAAAAGTGACAGACAGATAGATTGATAGATAGGCATATATAGATAAATAGACAGAGATAAATAAGTAGATAGATAGATAGAAGAGAGAGAGAGAGAGAGAGAGAGAGAGAGAGAGAGGGAGAGAGGAAAAAGTAACAGAAATGAGACCAGTTCAAATTGAAAGACAATAAAATGTGCGACGACAAACGGACAAAATGCAGACATAAAATGGAGTGAGAGGAAGTAAAAGCGAAAGAAAGACATGAAACACAAAGCATAGAAAACGAAGAATTTCACACGGAGAAAAATAAAGAAAAAGAAAAAGAAAACAACCAGAACGAAATCAAGTGACAGAGAAAAAAAAAGAAAAAAGAAGGTAAAATACAAAACCAGAAATAAAAAGAAGACAGCGAGTGAGTAGGAAGATAAGACAATAAAACCAAAACAAAGAACAAACAAAACAAAAACAGAGGAACCAAACACGCAAGAAACACAGCGATAATACCTATCTAAAAAGAAGAGAGAAGAAAGAAGAGAAAGAATCAGACCAAAATGAGTTACGAAGAGATCCGCTGCGGCTGCTTCTGGGAAAACCTCCCTTACTGCGCCCGAGCGCTGGGCGTGGCGACGGCTGTGGGTAAGTACAGGGGGCTGGGGGTGGAGGGGGTGGATGGGGATGGGGGTGGGGTGTGGGGGTGGTGGGGGATGGGGGATGGGGGGTGGGGTGGATGGGGGGTGGAGGTGGATGGGGATGGGGGTGGGGGTGTGTGGGGGTGGAGGTGGATGAGGGTAGGTGGGGGATGGAGGTGGATGGGGAGTGGAGATGGAGGAAGTGGATGGGGGTGGGTGAGGGATGGGGGTAGAGGTGGATAGGGGTGGAGGTGGATGGGGTGGAGGTGGATAGGGATGAAGGAGGCGGAGGTAGATAGGGGTGGATGGGGGTGGAGGTGGAGAGGTCGATGGGGTGGAGGTGGAGGAGGTCGATTGGGTGGATGGGGGTAGAAGTGGATGGGAGTGTAGGTGGAGGAGGTCGATTTGGGTGGAGGTGGAGGAGGTCGATAGGGTGGATGGGGGTAGAAGTGGATGGGAGTGTAGGTGGAGGAGGTCGAGGGGGGTGGAGGTGGAGGAGGTCGATTGGGTGAAGGTGGAGGTGAATAGGGGATGGAGGTGGTGAAAGTGGAGGAGGTGGTGGAGGTAGAGGGGGATGAAAAAAGTGGAATAGGTGAACGGGGCGGAGGTGGTGATGGATGAAGAGGTGGAGCTAAAGGTGGAAATAAAAGAGGAGGTCAATGTGGATGTGGAGGAGGTGGAGGTGGAGGAGAAGTTGGAGAAAGAGGAGGCTGTTCAGATGGAGGAGGAGGAGGAGGAGGAGGGGGTAGATGCAGAAGTGGAGAAGATGAGGAACAGGAGGCGGTGGATGTGGAGGAGAAGGAAGAGATAGAGAAGATGGGAAAAGATATGGGGAAAAAGGTGGAGAAAATAGAGAATAAGAAGTGAAATAAGGAAGAAGAGAAAGAGGTTAAGGTGAAGTGGAGTAACGAGGTGGAGGAGGAGGCAAAAGTAGAGGAAATAGGTAAAAGAGGAGTAGGAGGGAGAGGAGGTGGAGGAACAGGAAGGGAACTTAGAGATAAAATCAGAGGATGAGGAAGGTGAAGTGGTTGGGGGGGAAGGGGGGGGGAGTTGGTGGGGGAAGAGGGGGATGGATAGTAGAGAGAGGAGAGAGAGAGAGAGAGAGAGAGAGAGAGAGAGAGAGAGAAAGGAAGAGAGAGAGAGAAAGAGAGAGAGAGAGAGAGAGAAAAGAGAGGGGGGGGAGAGGGAGAGGGAGGGGGAGAGGGAGAGGGAAAGAGAGAAGAGAGAGAGAGAGAGAGAGAGAGAGAGAGAGAGTTTGGGGGAGAGAGAGAGAGAGAGAGAGAGAGAGAGAGGGAGGGAGGGGGGGGGAGAAAGAGAGAGAGAGAGAGAAGAAGAGAAGGTGAGGAGGGGGTGGGAAGGGAGGGGAGGGGAGGGGGAAGGAGAGGGAGGGGAAAGGGGAGGGAATGGAGAGAGAAAGGGATGAAAAGGGAGGGAAAAGGAGGAGAAAGGAGGGGGGAGGGGGAAAAAAGGGGAAGAGAGAGAGGGAGAGAAAAAAAGGGGGGGAGAGAGGGGAAAAAGGGAGAAGAGAGAGAAAAAAGAAAGAGGATTGAAGAGAGAAGAAGAAGAAAAGGGGGGGGAGGGGAAGGGGAGGGGAAAGGGGGGAAGGGGAGGGAGGAGGGGGGAGGGGGGGGGGGGAGGGGAAGGGGGAAAAAGGAGAGAAGAGGAAGGAGAGGAAAGAGAAAGAGGGGAAAAAAGGAAAGGGGGAAGAAAAGGGGAAGGGGGAAAAAAGGGGGAGAGGGGGAGAAAAAAGGGGGGGGGAAAAACAAAAAAAAAAGAAAAAAAAAAAAAAAAAAAAAAAAAAAAAAAAGTAAAAAAAAAAAAAAAAACCCGCCCCCCCGGGGGGGGGGGGGGAAAAAAGGGGGGGGGGGCCCCCAAAAAGAGGAGAGAGAGAAGAGAGAAAGGGGTTGAAGAGAGGAGAAAGAGGAGAGAGAGAGAAGTAGGAGAGATAGAGAGAGAGAGAGAAGAGAGAGCGAGAGAGGGGGGGAAGCGAAAAAGAGAGAGAGAGGGGGGGAGGAGGAGGAGGAGGAAAAGGGAGGAGGGAGAAGGATGAGAGAGAGAGAGACGGAGAGAACGAGAGAGAGAGTAAGAGGAGAGAACGACAGACAGCAGGGGAGGAGGGGGACGAGAGAGAAGAGAGAGAGAGGAGAGAAAACCCCGAGAGAAGAGAGAAGAGAGAATTTTAAACCCCCCAACAGCAAAAGAAAAGGAGTCAGTGTCAGAGAGAAACAGAGAAACAAAGAAACAAAGAAACAAAGAAACAGAGAATGGGGTTAAATGAGAAAAGTAGAAAAGAATAAAGAAGAGTTAGAATAAGAGAAAGAAATAAGTAAAAGAGGAGGAAAAAGAAGGCGAATGAAAAGGGATTACCGGGAAAGAGGAGGTACGCATGTAAGAAGAGGAGGAGGAGAGGAGGAGGAGATAAAGAGGGGAAAAAGGAAGAGGAAAATGGGTTAGGAAATGAAGCCAAATAGGAGTAATAGAAGAAATGGGAAGAATTTGAAATGAAGGAGGAAGGAAGAGAAGGAAATAAATGAGGGGAAAAGTAAACTGAAATAAAGAGAGAAGAAGGAGGAGAAGAATAAGGAATAGGAGATAGTGAAAGAAAAGCAAGGACGAGGAAGAAGGAAAGGAATAGAGGAGAGGAAGGGAAGTAGAGAAGGAAATAGAAAAGGGAAAAAGGGGTGAATAAAAGGAGGGAGGAGTAGAAGAAGAAAGTGAATTAGACTTTGACTTTGGAAAGGAGAGGGAAGATAAATGAGAAGAGGGAATAACAGCAAGGAAAGGAGAAGAGGGAAAGAGGAGGAGGGCGAGACGTGAGATAAAGGAGACATAGGAATATAGAGGATAATAATAAGGGAAGAGAATAAAAGATTGAATAGACAGAGACTGAAGTAAAGAGGAAGATGGTAGATAGGAAAATAAGAAGGATGAAAGAAGAGGAAAAAGAGGAGGAGGAAGAAAGTGAACCGTATTTTTATTTTTTATTATTTTTTTTTTTTTTCATGTGCGTGCGTGTGTATTCGCGTCTATGTTTTTTTTGTTGTTGTTGTTGTTTTTCTCTGTGTCTGCACGTGTATATAGGTGTGTACATAGTGCACAGACAGACACGGAGCTGGAAAACATCGATTAAAAGAGAATTAGCATG